>NC_079214.1:14924262-15127735 GCF_029633865.1 Lampris incognitus | reverse complement strand
AAAAAAAATTGCCTTTGCTTCATGGAAATCCATTCAATGCCAATATATATGTATATATATATATATATATATATATATATATATATATATATATATATATATATCAGCCCTGAAACTTAGAAAATTAACTGACAAAAGAACAAACTGCATAAGAGGAAACGTACTTTTCAGACATCGTGCCCTAACCAGAGGCACACACACCATGGATCTTGTATAATCTGTCAGTCAGAGATATTTGATTAGCGCAGTCCTGACACCATTCTGACACGGAGGACAGAGGAAGAAAGGAGAAACTCCTCCTTACTTGACTGTAGTTACAGGTTGTTTGATCAGCCTCACTGGAGGTTCGGCCTGCAACAATTCTGCACCGTCTGTCTTTTCAGTAACGCTGCATTGTTGATCTTTATTTCATCCGCTTTGGACATCTGGCTCCTGTCAAATAAATCTTTGAGGGGCTAAAACTTTTGCCTCTTCCGTGAAGTTCTTCTTTCAGTTTCTTGAAAGAAGTGAAAGCGTGTGCCGTGTTGTCAGTACTGAGTCCGTCAGGTCAGCTCCGTGTGTTTTAATAAGGACAGGTTGTTTATGTTAACGTTGAGCATGAATGAAACAAGCTAGCAAATACCGCTAATGGCACTTGCAGACTCAGTATAGTGGATGATATTCTCCTTTAATTTTCTTCTTTTTCTTTTTTTTTTCTTTTTACCTCTCAGTTCCACTCACTTTTCATTTTATTAAGTATATTTGGCACCGGGACCTCTTAAAACCACACATGGATATTCAGACTTGGGTGTAGTTTCCTTACAAAAAAAAGGTTTGACCCCACTGTTCACAGTTCAGTCATGATGGGTAAAGAGGGATGCGGTCTAATTAACTGCTGGCATTTTCATAATGAAATAAAAGCCATTTAGAAGTTTACCAGATATTTTATTTCTTTGTATTTTTTCCACAAATAAAGGTCTGACTCTATCAATTTCCTTCTGGAATCGTTTATAAAAGGGCAAATATATTCAGAGCTACCCCCCAATAGAATGAAGTATATAAAAGTTAACTGTGTATATTTGAATTATTACTAGTTCAGCGAATGGTTTGGACTTTTGGTTCTTCTGTTAGCTACAGGAAAGTATATGCAAAATGTGAATATCTGTCTGCTCAAACATAACATTACTGCAAGCAGAAGTACAGAAAACAATAACATCCACTCTGGCAAAGTGTCTTGGGAGAGACCAGTTAATTGTCAACTCTATATGAAGAAACATTGTGCAAGAAACATTGAAAATAAAGCAATAACATGTGAATGTAGTCATGCATAATGTGGTGTGGTTAGGCTACCCTGTTATCTCCAGCCACCAAGCTGAGCAGTGTAAACATCATGGTGTGTATCCTTTGTGGTGCTGTGGAGTCACCAGCCGCTTCTTTTCACCTAACGGTGAGGAGTTTCACCAGGAGGACGAAGCATGTAGGAGGATCATGTTATTTCCCCCAGCCCCCCCCCCCCCAACAGGCGCCCCGACCGACCAGAGGAGGCGCTAGTGCAGCGACCAGGACATACACCCACATCCGGCTTCCCACCCGCAGACACAACCAGTTGTGTCTGTAGGGACACCCCAAGCAAGCCTGAGGTAACACGGGGATTCGATCTGGCGAGCCCCTTGTTAGTGGGCAACGGAATAGTGCAGTACACTACCCAGATGCCTCAAAGATCCTTATTTTGCTTTGTTTCACAGCAGCTGATAAATACAAAAATACATTTACAGTCTTGAACTTAAATTGATTTGTCCATGTTATGCCTGGTGAAACTGAGTTTGAAACTTTTGACCTAGATGATATCTGTCCTGTTCATGTTAAAAACCCAACTCTCTGTTGTCCTGGTAGCATGGCGATCTATTCTGTTGCCTACCAACACGGGGATCGCCGGTTCGAATCCCCGTGTTACCTCCGGCTTGGTCAGGCATCCCTACAGACACAACTGGCCATGTCTGCAGGTGGGAAGCCGGATATGGGTATGTGTCCTGCTCCCTGCACTAGCGCCTCCTGTGGTCAGTCGGGGCACCTGTTCGGGGGGGAATAGCGTGATCCTCCCACATGCTACGTCCCCCCTGGTGAAACTCCTCACTGTCAGGCAAAAAGAAGCGGCTGGCGACTCCACATGTATCGGAGGAGGCATGTGGTAGTCCGCAGCCCTCCCCGGATCGGCAGAGGGGGTAACTGGCCGGATACAACTGGGGAGAAAAAGGGGGAAATATCCAAATCAAAAGCCACATTTCACTTCACCCTAAAAAGCATGCTCCTTGATAAGTAGCCCCTGCCCTATGATGACAAAAATAAGTTGCAAATCCAAATTCCGAGGAGGAAATGTCCTGCGTGCTCCTCCGATGAAAAGCATCGAGCGTGAGGGCAACATGAAGTGTGTCGCTAAACGTCCAACACGCCAACAATTCCACGCAACAATCACACAAGCAGGGTCCTCGTATTCGCAGTAGAGTAGAAAAACGATACTTTCAGACAGGAAAGTGAAGGAGTGACACCCCCACCCCTAGCAAACCCACCCTGACTCCTGCCCTACCTCGATGGCACCAGAATAGAGGAGGGGTTGTGTGTGTGGGGGGGGGAAGGGGGGCTGGTTGGTGGATGCAACAAGCCTTTCAGCCACAGCCAAGGTTTTGATGTCCTGAGCCAAACACTGCTGCTTACTAAAGATAGAACGCGCTTATCAATTAGCGGTGGAAGACGCCCCCACTCTCAGCACCTTGGTCAGATAACTCGCCCTTGTGCTGGGCGATTGGATTCCCACCTCCCCATTTGTCTGCCCCTCCTACTGTCCTTCACAGTTTGGCACAAACACTCTGCTCTCTCTCTCTCTCTCTCTCTCTCTCTCTCTCTCTCTCTCTCTCTCCCTCTCTCTCTCTCTCTCCCCCCGTATCTCTCAGATCCAAGAGGTAACCTTTAAAAAGCTCGGGCCTGATTGAGAAGTGGCAGAACGCCGACCCAGGCCCGTATGGCCATATGTTTTCTTACCGGCGTGTCATTGCCAGAGGTTGAACAATCTCTTAGTGAAATACAAAAGATCATATCTGCTACCTCATTAAACAGCGACTCGGTTTCCAGCAAGTCACGATTCTGTAACAATAGCTCCCGGCTTCTTGCGTTTAACGTATGCATGTAACCACGGTGTCTCGCCACACAAGTTATTCAGACGGGGGGTTGTCCGTTTTAATTCAATGCAAAGCAAGCTGAGTCATCTAAATATTTCACCGGGTACACGGGATTGATTCCTCTACCGGCTAAGGATACATCCGTTGAGGGAGCGTTGCAGCGTTGAAATAACAAGTCCTGGGAGAATGAAGTTTTCATGTCCTCTCACTGCTCTAATAAACGTCAGAGCCCCGTGGTCTTACCAGCTCGGGTCGGCTTCGCTCCTGTTCATCCCCAACCTAATCTTTATCAGGAGCACAAATTCAATCCGCAGCCCTGAAAGATTTATAGATTCATGCAACTTTTAAGCCACTGGGAGCGCTAATGGCTTTTAGTGCTGAAACCCCAAGGAGTCATTGGGCATGCAAAACCAGAAAAGCGCAGGGCAGCACTTAGGCTTACCGGAATGTCAGGCTTCTGTCGGAAAAGATGCAGCCGACTTCAGATATGGCTTCAGACCCCGTGGTTTTTTTTTTGTTTTGTTTTTTGGAGAAAAGTCGTGCTCTTCACGAGTCAGCACATCCTTGGATTGAAGTTGCTTGTTGCCCTTTCCTTTGTACGACAGAGTCCCGCACAGTGTACTTCGGCGGAGCATCTTGCCTCGCCTCAAGTCGTACCCGTTCATCTGAATTAATAATCTTTGCTATAAATATTGAACGTCTTATATATTGTATCTCGGCACACGGACGTTAACCTCGGTACAAGGGGCGTCTCGCGGGGCTTGGTGGCCATGTGGGTAGTGCCGAGGGTCACAGGGGTACAAACCCATATCACACGCTGCACAACTCGTGGCCTTTCTCCAATGTCGGATACCGCTCTCGGCTGCTGCAGGTTCGGTGTTGACGAAGTCGTTTCAAGGCAGGTGAAGACAGCAGCTCAGCATCCTTTTTAAGCAGTTGCAATCAGACATGCACCAGTAAAACCTGGAGGGCTCAATAAATCAACCAGCATCTTCTGCCACAAACCTGTCAGCTGATTAGGCCTGGACGGCTGTAGAGACAGAGGGTGTGCACGGCTGGGGAAAGGGGTGGTGCTGCAGAGCTCGCGAACATAAATGGGTTCACAAGCACGGGGGATTACTAGGGACGGGGGGGGGGAAAGGGAGAGATGCCACAGAACTAAGTGGGGGTGGGAGGGGGAGGGGGGGGAGGGCGGCGTCCCACTTTACCCCGCGTCTACCTGGGCGCTGAGTAAAGTAGCATACATGTCCAGATGAGACGCAGACGTGGAGAGAAAAGCCATTTCTTGTTATCAATATTTCAACGGGCCGCAATGGCACAGAGAAGAAGTGTTGCAGTGTGAGTGGTGTGAAGTAGTGTGAAACAAAGCACAGCGGTTGATTTCCCTGATTATCTGAGCCGCTGAGCGGCTCCCGCACTGTATTCTCCAGAGTGACTAGTGCCCCCTCCATATTAATTAAGCTGTATCCACATGTCTCTTTCTTTGTTTATACACTACAGCAAAGAGAAGGTTCTCAGAAGAAGAGGGAAAGACAGGGGTTTTAGCCTTCTTGCAAAATTCCAATAATAATGTGACTGAATTTGAATAATAATGCATTTGGATTTGGCTCCTGAATGGATAAGTTTTCTAGATGAGGCCCCTTACACTCCACAATTTACAGTGTACACCAGCATTACTCATGCCATCTTGAAATTATGTGGAGAGTCTAATGTACTTTTAATAAGTCACTTGATACCTCCTTGTTTTCAGTTACATTGTGGGAATTTTTTTCCTCCCCTTTTCTCCCCAATTGTACCGGGCCAACTACCCCACTGTAACAAGGTGTCCCGGTCGCTGCTCCACCCCCTCTGCCGATCCGGGAAGGGCTGCAGACTACCACATGTCTCCTCCGATACATATGGAGTCGCCAGCTGCTTCTTTTCACCTAATGGTGAGGAGTTTCACCAGGAGGACGAAGCATGTAGGAGGATCATGTTATTTCCCCCAGCCCCCCCCCGCCCCCAACAGGCGCCCCGACCGACCAGAGGAGGCGCTATTGCAGAGATCAGGACTTATACCCACATCCAGCCTCCCACCCGCAGACCAATTGTGTCTGTAGGGACACCCGACCAAGCCGGAGGTATCACGGGGATTTGAACCAGCAATTCCCGTGCTGGCAGGCAACGGACTAGACCTCTTTGTGGACGGAATAGACCACTTTGTGGGAATTTTTGAGGGCACAGAATAGTTAATTAATTCTACAGTTAGAAATCAGTCACTCAAACAAATGGAGGGAGGAGAACATAGTGCATTATATGGCAAATGTGGACTGATTCCAGCCACAGTACACTGATTCACCGAACACCATCCGTCCATTATCTGAACCACTTATCCTGCTCTCAGGGTCACAGGGATGCTGGAGCCTATCCCAGCAGTCATTGGGCAGCAGTTGGGGAAACACCCTGGACAGGCCGCCAGGCCATCCCACAGGGAAAACCAACAGGATGGTAGCTCTCCAGGATCAGGGTTAGTAACCACTGATTTACAATAAAAATCAGAAAATCAAATTGCGGCGCCCGGCTCCAGACTTATACCATCTACTACAAACATAGCTGGCGAAAATATACATCGATGCACATTTCCTGAGTATTAAGTGTTAATTACTCTCTCACAGTATTATGCAAACGTCATCCTCACAGATTTGTTTAATCCAGCTTAATCATGAACTACTACTGGCACCGATCCATTGCAATGCATACAAATGGGCTCGTTCTCCCCAGTCATATTCTGGACCGCTGTGCAAGTCTTAGGTGGAATATCCGCTTTGCACTGTAACTTGTCAAATGTCCACCTAGCAAGCCCCAAGTTGTTACCTCCACACAACTTTTGTTGAAATAGAGAACATTAGAGAGCGAGAAAACTTGGTGGCACTGGGGCTGAAAAAAGCCCTCCATGTATCAAACTGCATCTGCATATGAACTAAAAGCTCATGAAGGTAATGAGAATTAAAAAGAAAAAAGACAGCTGATGGATTTTAGTGCAAAGGTCTTACAGACTGCCTGTTGTAGTTTGTTCACTGAGATAGTTGGTGGCTTAGCCTTCTATAGTAATCATTAGCGAGTTAGCACATCAAGTAGTTTTAATTATTTATTTATTTGTTTGTTTGTTTGTTTATCTATTACATCTGAACCTTTCTGCAAAAGCTCACCCTGGATCATGGTTTAAGGAATTGGGTGTGCAGATTTTAATATGGCACCAGACCACATTTGTTCTCCCCAATTATACCTGGCCAATTACCCCACTCCTCCGAGCCGTCTTGGTCGCTGCTCCACCCCCTCTGCCGATCCGGGGAGGGCTGCAGACTACCACATGCCTCCTCCCATACATGTGGAGTCGCCAGCCGCTTCTTTTCACCTGACAGTGAGGAGTTTCACCAGGGGGACATAGCACGTGGGAGGATCACGCTGTTCCCCCTTCCCCCCGATCAGGCGCCCCGACCGACCATGCTGGAGGTAACATGGGGGTTCGAACCTGCGATCCCTGTATTGGTAGGCAACGGAATAGACCGCTATGCTACCTGGACGCCCCCAAGACCCCATTTTTATGCTCAAAGAGAAATTGAACAAAAGGGCTCAGAGAAGACAAAAACAAAAAGAAACGCAGAAAGACAGAGTTTAAGAAAGTCAAGTGAATACAGTCTAGAAGCTGTACCACGTTATCGGTAGAAGGTTAAACTAATTTGAATACATACGCATATTCAGTTAGCGATGGCAAATGTAGCCAAAGTGTTGTCATCACTGTCAGTGTGAACATGTATTAACTATTAGACAATTAGGTGTACATTTATGAACAAACAAATGTGTAATTAGCAGTCATAGTTCGCAATCTTGTATCGACCACCAATAAACTCAGGAAACAAAATGTATCATCATCATCATCATCAAGCAATATGACCAATCTTAGAGACAAGCTACGATGGAGCCATTTTCACGTAAACATTATAATAAATGTAACATATTAAAAACAACAAAACCATGATTTAAAAAAAACATTTAAAATACAATATTTACACCACACCACTCCTCCCTTATTGGTTATTGATTAGATATGTAGTAAGCCAGTTATACTTGTTTTAGAAGTCACGCTAAGCTTAAAGTACACATCTCCATGTGTACACTAACGTTGTCACAGTAATTGGCGTCCTGTGGATATTTGACATGTCAGACACATCAAGTTGCTCTTGGCAGGGTTTCAGAAGACCTATACGGGGCAATTTGCCTGTATAAATACACTGAAAAGGACACCTTGAAGACAACAGGCATTAGGGTGTAAGCACATCTTGCCAACTTCACAGGCCAGCCAAAACAGAAACATGGCCAACGTTTAATCAGCTGTGTTAGATCTTGATAACGATGCAATGAAATACACAACTTAGACAACAAAACTTAAAAAATGTACTCAATAGTCGCTAGTTTATGTCAAGTTTAGAGGGACACGAATATATCTTATAGCTAAGGGCGTCCGGGTAGCGTTGCCTACCAACACGGGGATCGCCGGTTCGAATCCCCGTGTTACCTCCGGCTTGGTCGGGCGTCCCTACGGACACAATTGGCCTTGTCTGCGGGTGGGAAGTCGGATGTGGGTATGTGTCCTGGCCGCTGCACTAGCGCCTCCTGTGGTCGGGCGGGTCACCTGTCCGGGGTGGGGGCGGGGGATAGCGTGATCCTCCCACATGCTACGTCCCCCCGGCGAAACTCCTCACTGTCAGGTGAAAAGAAGCGACTGGCGACTCCACGTGTATCGGAGGGGGCATGTGGTAGCCTGCAGCCCTCCCCGGATCAGCAGTGGGGGTGGAGCAGCAGCGACCGGGATGGCTCGGAAGAGTGGGGTAGTTGGCCAAGTACAGTTGGGGAGAAAAACGGGGGGGGGGGGAGAATATAGCTTCCTTTTTTTCCTCCACAAAGCACACGTGTCTTCCCCCGGGGCGGGACAAGAAAAATGGACAGTGTACACGTTGCTCCCTACTACAGGCATGTAAATCAAGTCTTCTGATCACTCGCAAATACAAGTACGTAAATTTGGCACAGCAGCTCGTGCATTTTGAGGTCTTGGGTTGGTTGCTGCTGCCAAGAGCCCCTCGTGCCAGCAAACCCTTTCTCTCGTGAAAATGTTCAATTATCGACAGGGGTTTCCTCAAATTCTGCCGTTCAACAGAAAACACTAACGTGGCAACACAACGTGCACACCTACTTGACAAAATGAAGCTCGGCAGTTGACACCGTGTCTGGGTAGGGACACGCGCAGCATTGTGTGCTGGCACTTGACCAGCGGGGCCGCGGCTGTGTTTCATGCACCACTCATGCATTCAGTCATTGTAGTGGGATTACTCCCCGCCGGCTGGCTGGCTCTGTTGGCCCACTCCAACCTTTGTGGGTCTTTGTCAGATGGCGTGTAAACATGGGAAACGGTGATCCCTGCAACATTATGCTCGATTTAAAATGTTTTATTATGAATTCGTTCATCTGAGTTGATGGATGCTGCTGTATTTGCATATATTGTACTGCTATTTGCGCAACTGTTGTTCTCTCTCTCTCGCTCTCTCAAGCTCCTTGAAGGATATTTTCAGGGATAGTGAGGCCACGAGAAACAAAATTAAGGCCAGGAGATAAGAGTCGATGCCACACAAAGCGGGCCTGTCTGTCTGTATAGAACAGCCCCCCGTGTGGCACACACGGTACTAACCACAGTAACACGGGGATTTATAACGCCTTCTCTCTTTCCACTGGCAGAAATGGAGAGGTATGATGGCGTCTCCTGCAAAGCTCCGTGCTTACTCAACTGCAGCAGTGCAGAGGTACACTAACTGTACCAATAACAAACAACACCGAGGCCACTCAGTGGCTCAAGTATGCTAAACAAGATAGCCGGTTGTCCTTGATGACACAGGGGTTTGTGTGGGTGTGTATGTGAATGAATAGGGCTTCACGGTCCCATCGCTTGCACCATCTCTCATTTTGCATCTTCAGGAAGTAGCGCTAACCAGAACTCCACATTCTGATGAAATGCAGGAGCAGGTAAGTAATTGTTGAATATTTGCTTTATTGATTTTTTTAAAGTCACCTGATTGGTACCACAGCAAAACCTGACTTCTAAGAAACGAATTTCAAACCGTACGTTATTTTGATTGATTCATTTATTGATTGATTTATTTATTTATTTGGATTTGTTCCCCCTTTTTCTCCCCAGTTGTACTTGGTCAATTACCCCATTTTCCATTCCGTCTGAGTCGCTGCTCCACCTCCTCTGCTGGTCCGGGTAGGGCAGCAGACTACCACATGTGGAGTCGCCAGCCACTTCTTTTTACCTGGCAGTGAGGAGTTTCACCAGGGGGACCTAGTGTGTGGGAGGATCACGCTATTGCCCCCGGTTCCCCCTCCTCTCTGAATAGGCGCCCCGACCGACCAGAGGAGGCGCTGGTGCAGCGACCAGGACACATACCCACATCTGGCTCCCCACCCGCAGACACTGCAAATTGTGTCTGCAGGGACGCCCGACCAAGCCGGAGGAAACACGGGGATTCGTTCCAGCGATCCCTGTGTTGGTAGGCAACGGAATAGACCGCCACGCCACCCAGACACCCCTCATTATTTTGATTTTTATCCTTTGAATGAAAGCATCTTAAAAGCAAGGAAGACTAAATGCAATTGAAAGTGTGAAACTCGATTTCAGTTTGTGAAATGACAACTCTATTGTGTCCAGTTAGCACAAACATGTGCTAATTACATCACATCTAACTCTCACATGTACTACGTCACGTTGGATAAAAGTGTCTGCTAAATGAATTTATAACATTATTATAACATCCACTTGAGCGTCTGAACAATCGTGCTGCGGTTACAAAGCGGGCGAAGACTTTTAGCTCGTGTTTGTTTCTGATGTTGCTCAGCGTCACAATATAATCCTTGAACATGCCTGTATTAGGAAACCGTAGCACAAATGGGTGCGGATGACCTGGGCAGATTAAGTGACTGGGGACTAAATTTGGTTTAACTACTTCATATAAGAGTTTAAGTTGAGTTCAGCTGAATAGAGTCAAGTTCAAGTCATGGGACGACCTTCATTTGTTATTGAGAAACAAACAGCCTCGCGGATCATTTTAGCCGCAGTGCCTTTTAGCATCATTTACGATCAAATAATTTAAAGGGGAGACACCCGAACCTCCGATGACACCTTGACACCTCTAATGTGACATAAAAGTAACAGTAATACAGAGTTAAACTTGTGAAAGGTGAGCCGCTATCACCTTATTAGGATGTTTCCGGGTTAGAGACGCACATAAAGTACAACCTTATTCAAGGCTATCTGGGGGTAGAGGCAGTGGTGGTATTGGTGGGTGTACGTGGACAAAAAAGAAGAAGAAAGGGAGCCGAGCTGAGAGACAAACATGGTAGTGAGCCAGCTTGCGGTGTCAAAACAGAAGCAATAACTGTGGAGGAAACAAAAGAGTGCATAGAGCAAACCCGGTGTGAAAAAAAAGAAGTGCAGAGCGACAAAAGAAAAATGAAGAACACTGCAGTGAGCCAGCACCTCTGCTCTGCAAGGACGAGGGCTTGCCCTCAGATCTCCACACATACCTGTGCAGAGTACGGTAGGACGGAGATGAGGTCTCACATCGTGCCAAAGAGGCTGTTACTGTGAAGGCTCATGTTGAGCGGGAGCAAAGACACTGGTCAGAGTTGTGACCTTCAATTCATACCACAAATAGACAGACACTGCTAGGGGGTGAATCTACAAAGTTTTGAATATTTTTTTTCTCTTTTTCTGTTTTGGTATTCACATGCAGGGTGCCTGACTGTCAGGCGCTGTTGATTCCAAATCCAAAACAAGAAGGGAAAAAAAAACCACTCAATAGAAGTACAGCGCCTCTGTAATAGAATATAATGCATTCTTTTCAGTAGTGGACAAAATAGAGAGTACACGGAGAGTCTAAACAACTCAAAATTGGTAGCTATTGCTCAATAAATCTTTAGAAATTGCGTGGACAGTTGTTGGAGTTATGTCAGTAGGTCCTGCGGGAAGAGGGAGTTGCGTTTTACACTCATGTTTAGCATTTTACACTACGCTAAACAGCAGCAGGTATCAGAGATTTGGTAATTGCTGACGATTATATTGACTGGTCATGAAGAGGAGTCATGAGAGACAGACAGAGGTTGTAAGGCGACCATTTATTTTTACTCATTAAGTAAGAGATACTCCATGGCAAGACATGCGTTAAAGCAGAGGTGAAACTACCCTACATGTAGGTAATGCAGCTGCATTGGGGCCCGCAACAGTTCAGGGCCACACGCATGGACCCATCTTTATCTACCACCATCGTAGCAAAGATTTCGAGCACTGACTCTACAGTATGTTCAAAACTGTGCAAAGTGTCTGTGCGTCATTATGGACGTGCACACTACTGCATAACTAAATCAATACATAAGAGTTAGCTAGCTGGGGAAGTGTCAAGAGAGCGATAAGCCCCGGAGAGTGTTCCTATGATGTAGGTAGAACTTATTATTTATTTGATTAATAATCAACCTACACACTGGTGTTTTGTGTTCATAAGGCCTACGCACAGACATGAATAAATAAAGTTGTCGATTTGCAGATGCGCCATCAACGATTATGCTTTGGTCTGTTATGGAGCTCCAACACCAGGTTTTGTTAAGTAGGCTTGTCTATCACTATCTTGGCTGACTATGACTATGATTATGAATATGAATATGACTATAATTATGACTGACTATGAATATGAATATAACTATTATTATGACTACGACTCTGATTATGACTGTGACTATGACTATAATTATGACTATAAATATGACTTATTATGACCATGACTGGTTATGATTATGAATATGACTGAGTATAATTACGACTATGAATATGACTATCATTATGACTGACTGATTATGAATATGAATGTGACTATGAATATGACTATGACTCTGATTATGACTGTGACTATGACTATGATTGTGACCGTGACTATGATTATGACCGTGACTATGACTATGATTATGACTATGAATATGACTATGACTCTGATTATGACTATGACTGACTGTGACTATGACTATGATTGTGACCATGACTATGATTATGACCATAACTATGATTCCTTGTATATAGCACTGCAGTTGTTTTCCTAGTAATTATTTATTTTCGGCGTCAACTGTGTAGTGAATTTTGCTGTGGCTGGTTGTTTTAAAGCTGTGTGCTTTCACTTCATTCATTCGCTACTGACATTAAGTTACGTTACATCTGATTGTGATGGGCAGGCCGGGCCCACTCTGACCATCTTGCATTGGGCCCGGCGCTGACTCGTCACGCCGGTGCACTGCAGGATTTTAACACACCTGTGGAAGCAACATGTGTTAAACCTTGGGGTGGTCAATTACCAAAGAATCAATATAAAAGTCCTGGGTAAGACGTTAAACTGCAACCGTCGGGTCGTCTGCGACTAAACCGGCACCCTCACTTCAACCCCTGGGTTGTTGTGAGGAGGGTGTGTGGACACCCAGCAGGACTAAAAACAAAACCTGTCAGAGGGCGGATTAGTTCCTCTGTGAACCAACGGCCATCCATACCTAGAGAGGAGACAGGGACCACCAGGTACCCCCCTACTGAGTACCCCCCTACTGACACACAATGATGACTCAACCTGTTGAGGCATCAGCTGGTATAAGAGAGACCATGGTCTAATAGAAAATAATGTATGTCTCGTCTCCTCTTTTGGTCCCGTTTCCATCCAGGTAAGTGTTTCTAAAACTCTTCCAGTCAGCAGCAACCGTATTTTGCTGAAGGCCAAGTTGAAAAAACAAACACTAATTGAAAATATTACGTATGCCTATTAGCTTTGTTATCAAAACCAGCCAACTGCAGTGAGCAATATTCTCTTATATTCACAATGTAATGAACTATTACATTAATTGTTCCTTGGCGTAACTCTATTTCTAATTTAACAACTCAGAAATCGAAGAAATTTTATTATTACGTTGACTGTGTCAAACACTTTCAAGGAAGCTGTCCATAAATTTTCAAGAATACATTTTTTATTTCCCCACTGATAATGATATCTTCCAATCATCCTATAGTTATGTTTAACAATACATTTGGGATAACATTGCTGTGATATACTATTTTTCAACAGAATCACCCTAAAATATATTATATCACAGCAATGGAAATTTATGATAAAAGGTAAAAAATGTATAAAAAAAACAAAACACTGAAATCAAATCACAAATCAATCATTGAAAAAAAATCACATTTATTACTGTTAGGCTATAGAAAGGGTGGAAAAACATGTTTTATTGGTGATATGTGAAATAAACTGTTTATTCTACTTTATGAATATTTATTGAATTATTCACAAAAGTTTAATCCTTAAACCCAAAGCTGTTGAGATGCTTGAAGGTTTTTTATATTCGACCCGCAGAACTAAAACTGCTGTGCTAAGGATTATAAGTCACCTAATAGCGGTTCATGCCGGCTCCCCCGTGCTGCTGAGCCTCCTCGATGTTAACATCTAGCATTTGGCAATATTGACTACACAATTAGAATTGTGTGCATGGACAGTAACATCAGATTTTGTGAACAGGAAACCAACAAAGTGATTATCATTGTGCTTTATGTGTTAGGCTAAGTCTGTCACAGTCATGGTCGGTCAGCGTTACCTGTGAGCTTTCTCAAAGGTCGGCACTAAGCCACATTTCACTTGATATGCTCCTCTGGTCAAATCCATCAAGTCCTTTTTCAGTTATTCTTTTTTTTTTTTTTTTTTACTAAAATCATCCTGCTTTCATTGCCCGTCTCCAAAGCTGGGTATCAAGTAAAGTGCTCAACTGGTCTCCAATTACAATATAAATCATCTGTGCAAAGTCTCCATCTGCCATTGGAGGTTTTCCAGTTTCAAATGCCATTCCAATTCATCTCTGCCTCCCCAGACGCCGAAGAAACTTCTCACATATATCTCATCTATCTTAACTGTCACTCTTCATCTGAATGCTTGACAGGGAGCTTTAGAAACTTCAACGTGCTCGGGTCCTGAGGAGAGCCCTGGAACAGTAAGACATCACACCTGTCCTGGTTTCCAATGAATGGCTCCGTGTCACCACCAGGAGTGAATTTGAAGCCCCTCTGCTCAATTTTTAGGGCATCTGTGAGAACCCCCCCCCCCCAAATCCTGATTTAGCAACACCTTGCTCCTCTGTGACTAAGCTTTAAACCACTGGGGATCAGGCTTGTTGCCGTTCCATAATTGGATCTCCTGCAGCAGCTGCCTCGACCGGAGTACAAAGTCCAGATTGGTTTGCAGTGGTCTTTTCCCAGCGAGCCACAATGGGAATACGAAACAAGTTTAGCCGGAACCTGCTCCGGGTTTGATTTGCCCAGACAAACACGCAGACATCGCGTGTCCATCCTGGAGAGGTTGCACTGTAGCTCCCCATCTTGTCCAACGGATGCGTTGTCTCTCTTGCACGCCCGGTTAGCCCTCCTCTTACAGAGACACGTGTGCTTTCTGTGGGTTAACAAGTCAACAGGTTCCTAGTCACGCATGCTTAGCCGCTTTCCGATGTGATGATAATTCTTGTAAACGCTGCCTCAAAATTAAAATATACTGGGAGACTCAAAATTTGTCTTCCAAGTGATCCAAATTATGCTTATCTATCCACACTGGCAAACAACCCCCCCCCTCCTCCATCACTCACCTTCATTTTTCATGCTTCCTCTCCCCTTCATCTGTCTGTGGCAGAGAGACATAAGCTCACCTGGGAGTCTGTGAATGAGAAGCCTCTAACGTGTTCCACATTGCTGCCTCCCTGATTGCATTGTTTACAGCCAAAGACAACTGCAGCTTGGTGCAGTGGAGGATAATTAGGTCTATGCTTTGCTGTGCTTGTGTCTCTGAGTAGCCTTGGGGGGGACACAACTAATCTACTCTGCAGAAGAGGCAGTGGGCCTGCTGTCATTTACCAGTGGCAAGCAGGAAGCTTAACATCAGAGCGGAGGGATTTGATATGTGTCATGTTCTGGGAGTAAACTAAATCAGTCAAGCACTGAAATATTTTTGGAAGAGATGGTGTGTAGATGATGTGTTTGTGTGTGCGATTGCAAATGTATGCGTGTGTGTGTGTTTTGCCGTTATTTTTTTTTCTTCTCTCTCTCTCTCTCTCTCTGAGAGTTCTGACAGAATCCAGTCAGATAAATGAATCTCAGTATTGCACATGATAGAGAAAGCAGTGGGAACTACACAGAAGATGAAACGAAAGCTCAATTGGGTCAGATGTATAAAAGTAGTAGGCAAACACACCTGAAGATGACACGGACATCATGTTCCACCAAAAAAAGCTTGGGTCTTGTGAAAGGAGGCCTTTACCTTGACAAAAATTACCACTTGCAGATGTGAATTCGATGACGTGTGAGATGTGGGATAATGATGATATATCTGGGATAATAATGTGCGACGTTATGGCTGTATCTATCACTGCAAGAGGAGATCCAAAGATTCTAGTTTTACAATCAGGCTTTCTAATCCTTCATTTCATGGTCGTTAACACTCACAAATTTAAACTTTAGAATTGGTGTGTCAGGTATTCATGACCTTTTCCAAAAAAAAAAAAAGGTGTGAGGGTGGCATGGCAGTCTATTCTGTTGCCTACCAACATGGGGATCGCTGGTTCGAATCCCCATGTTACCTTCGGCTTGGTCAGGCGTCCCTACAGACACAACTGGCCGTGTCTGCGGGTGGGAAGCCGGATGTGGGTGTGTGTCCTGGTCGCTGCACTAGCACCTCCTCTGATCGCTTGGGGTGCCTGTTCAGGGTGGAAGGGGGAACTGGGGGGAATAGCAGGATCCCCCTGGTGAAACTCCTCACTGTCAGGTGAAAAGAAGTGGCTGGCGACTCCACATGTATCGGAGGAGGCATGTGGTAGTCTGCAGCCCTCCCCGGATCAGCAGAGGGGGTGGAGCAGTGACCGGGATGGCTTGGAGAGCGGGGTAATTGGCCGGTTACAATTGGGGGGGGGGACAAAGGGGGAAAAGTCCAACCAAAAACAAAAAAAAAAACCAGAACCGGCTGCTCCATAACCATTTTGTTCCAGGGCAGAAAAGTGTGACCCTTGTCGACCCAGCAGAGATATTTCTGCCTCTTCTTCATATAAAACTCGAACTGATGAGCAATGAACAAAAAAGGTGATTGACCGGCAGAGTGGGTGGAGCAGAGATCCGGATGGCTCAGAAGAGTGGGGTAATTGGTTGGATACATTTGGGGAGAAAAAGTGGGGGTGGGGGGTGGGGGGAAACCAAAAACAAAAAAACACAGCAGCAAACAGGACAAAACATGGCAAAAAAATACATTTAATTGAATATTGATATTGAACAGGAAAACGCCGAAACCAAAAGATGGACCCTAATCCGATAAGTGGGATTTGTGCAGAAAGTTGGACTTGTATTAAGAGTATAAAGCAAAATGTGGGTACTTCCACAGTGAAGGGTGTACAATAGAGAAACTCCCCTTATTATCGGAAGCGTGCGGTTGGCGGCACCACCTCTGCATACTGATGTGATGTATTCCCACCTTCCCTGGAGTTCTGCCACATCAGCTACTGAGAGCTTCTTTCATGTTTCTGTTGTAAAAGCACTTGCGTCTCAGGACCCCTTTGATTGTGTGAAATGTGCTGTGTGTTTGGCATTAAACATCTGTTAGCAATTTCATTCTTTTCCATCAGGGACGGGGCGCCTTCGTTGACCCGCACTCTCTCCTCTTCGTTGGTTTTGTCTTTTAGTTTAATTCACTTTGACGTTTCACTTTGCATGAAAGAGGACAGGTTTGCAGATGCTTTTTTTTTTTTTTTTTTTTTTGTTTTTGACAATACCCGATCTCCATGATGATGCATTTTCAGTCCAACCTGGATCTGGTGTACCGGTGTCATTGATGTTTTAGCCTCCAGAGTGCAATCAACTCCTGTTACACAAGACACATCTTGCTTTGCATACCAACTACATGGTTTCCCTTTATAAAATGGAGAAAAGGAAAATTCTTACCTTTCATTCATTTTTTTCTATTAACCCGTCTTGTTTATTCTATGATGTACTCGGCCCCTGTTGTTGATTGGGGGGTCGCACCTTTGAGGAGCTCGAATCCATTAGGCATATATTGTTTTATCTGTGTTCCCTCTCGGGTATCAAAGAAACTCAAGAGAGATCCTGGACCATATCCTGATGGCTCAAAGACTCAAGTGGCCCCCTCAAAATGAATTCCCCTATGCACAATATATACGAACAATTTCACAAGAGCCTTAAATTTGGAGCCCTGAAATGCCGTCCCTTCCTTTTAGTAAATTAAATATTTAAAAAGATGTGCTTTTATTATCTTTCTCACACAAAGGACATTGAGTCTAAAAGCTCTCTCCCCATCTAGCCAAGAAATTGATTAGATCCAAGGCTCGGGACCTCAGAAAATATTAGTCACTGAAAATTGTAATTCCACTATTAGATGTGAAGGAGAAAATGGAAATAAATCCAGTACAGCGTGTACAACAAGAAAAGCTATGTTTGAAGCAGCTGTCTAGAAACACAGCTTCGCACATTGTGTTAAGGCCCAAAGAGATGACAAATGCAAGTGAAATGCTAGTGCCATATGTTGAATCATGTGGAATATAGTATGGATACAACTCCTCTCAATTATACCCCCTTAAATGATACAACTACTGTGCCTTCTGTATACATTACCCCTCAGCAAATCAATTTCAATTTCTCATGGAAAATCTCTAAGATTTCAACAAACGATAATCCAGTTTCTCAGGATACAAACCTATTTTTTTTCTTCTTGTTTAATGGTTTTAAGTACTGAGGAGTGTTAAAAGATTGGTTGCTGATGACCTCTTAAGAACCCTAGAGCATAAAATATGTTTTGCTCATGTCCCGTATTATTATTATATGTCCCATTTTCAGTTTCAAAGTAATTGGCTTGCAAAAGATAATTTCCAAAATGAACTAAGTTATGTGTCACCAGCTCATTTAAGCAGCATAATACGAGGGTGTATCGCTGATGTGCTGCATTGCATCTGGAGTCATTATATACACTGTAACAAAGAAAATAAAAATCAACAATAACATTCCTCCAAACATTTTCCTGCTTCTTTTCAGATGTATGGTCATGGTGCCAACAGGATAGGCAGAGTAGGCCAGATGTATGGGCGGCACAGTGGCCCAGTGGTTAGCGCTGTCGCCTCACAGCAAGAAGGTCCTGGGATCGAACCCTGGGGTTGGTCCAACCTTGGGGGGGTCATCCCAGGTCGTCCTCTGTGTGGAGTTTGCACGTTCTCCCCGTCTCTGCGGTGGGTTTTCTCCGGGTGCTCCGGTTTCCCCCACCATCAAAAGAAACATGCATGTTGGGGTTAATACTCCTGTCCGTGCCCCTGACCGAGGCAATGGGAAAAGAACTGGAGTTGATATCTGGGCGCAGCATGAAGGCGGCAGCCCACTGCTCCTAGCTACGCAGATCACAGCTAGGATGGGTTAATTTGCAGTAACTGAATTTCCCCAAGGGGATTAATAAAGGAAACTTAATTATGTTTCTCCAGCCACTTCTTTTAGCCCATCCTAGTTGATCCCAAGGCACTCCCAAAACCCAGCTGGGATAGATAACCCCTTTTTTTTTTAAGTGTTTCTCCCTGGTCTTCTCCCAGTCAGTGGTCCTTACTTTACGTACAAAGATAAACACTCAGGGGGCATCCTTACTAAGTGCCCCAACTACCTCAAATGGCTCCTGATAGCTTGCGGTAACCACCCACTTAAATGTATTCCGAGGATCACATTGGGACAAAGCCTAAAGGAAGACAATAACTGCAAAAAGCAGAGACACCCGAAATTGCCAAACTGGAAATTCAGCAGACCTTGGTTGCTTCTTGATATCCTATCAATTAAATGAGTCTGATGGAAAAACGCTTAAAAAACAAAAACACTATATAGCTTTGTTAAAAGAAACACTCAACGGTAGGGAAAGTGCTCGACAAATAAGGAGAAGAATAATCCAGTGAGTCAAGTAAATTCTTTATGAGACAGTACAAGCCTGTTTCATGATATAAACAATCATCTGCTAATTGCTTAAGGCATGAAACAGGCTTGTACTGTCTCATAAAGAATTTACTTGACTCACTGGATTATATATATATATATATATATATATATATATATATATATAATATATATATATATATATATATATATATATAATATATATATATATATATATATAACTTCATTTTTGTATAAACTATATGATTATTTTGCTGTTGGACAGTTGGACTGCCCAAATTTCCCTTTTGAGGATAACAAAGTTTACCCTGATTTTGACAAATCATCAAATCCTCAAAATATATGCAGGCTGGTCTAGCAAACTTAAATGGCTGAACCATTTAAAGGGTAATAAGATGGTTTCCTGTTTTGAACAGAATGGAATCTGGATTGTTCTTTCCAGGACCTTGGCAGAGATGCTTGCAGGAAGGCTAAATGGTGTTTTCCCGCAGTTAATTAACACACCTATCCCATTTCAAAAGCGGAATACACCAACTCTGCCAGTCAGTCCAAGGGCACTACTCTAGAAATAGAGGTGACATGTCAACCACAAGATAGCCGTTGACCAAGGCCTCCATCATTTTAGGTGGATTTTTCTCTATCCTTGACTCCATCCTTCACCAGGCACTAGGTTACACAGACGATATCCCTATTACAAGGTCATCTAGGTCACCGTTACTATATTGTTGCTGAGGACAGCATGGGTGGTGTCCTGACTTCTGCTTTGTCACTGAATAATTTGCAAAAAACACTTTTAGATTGCTCAGAAAATGTTCTCTATCGTCTCTTAAACACCTGCTATATGTTTTTTCCTCCTGCATCTTTTAAAAATCCGGAGTCCTCCGTGTCAACCTAGTCCACAAAACATCTTTCTTCAGCTCCGTAGTTTCCCATCTTGACAGCAGTTCTTTAGGTTGCCACCATCACATGTGCTAACCAACTTTTGGTCACAATTCCAAAATCATCTTCCGTGATAGTGGTTTTGAGGGGGGTCTATTTGGATGCAATAATCCCATTAACCTCTGGAAAGCAAGAGAGACAGATTAAAAAGGATCTGCATCCAATATTTCAAGGACATGCTACTACACATTTGGATTTTATAACATAGAGCATCTAGTCCAATGAAACAACCTAATTAACATGATTTTAGGACCCAAGGAGCTCTAATGCCAAGTACACTTATTAGCTTCTTTCTGTCCAAACATGATGAGGTTTGTTGTGGAAAAGCTAGACAATTTAGGAGGTGGCATCTGCTTCATGTTTAACCTCCAATGGTGCACTAGCTCCACAATAGTACACCAGTCATGCTCCTCTGACCTTGAGTTTCTCACTATAACCTGCAGACCCTTCTGTCTCCCATAAGAATTTGCATCGATTGTCTTTACCGGTGTTTACATCTGCCCAGGGTTTAATTTATGCCGGATCCTACCGGAACAGGATCCAGGACCTCCCAGATTGGGACTGGCACCTAATTGATTGGATCTGGCACCTCCTTTGTCACTAGCAAAATTTGTAAATAAATGTTGTGTAATATTTAATGTTATCTGCTCTGTCGTTTTTCGTTTTGTTTTTTTCCATTGAAGTTACTCATATATAGCTTGTTTGTCTATTTTGGATGTACTTTAAATCTGATTAAAATAAAAAAAGAGAGACGTCAGGTCACTCAGTGACATCTGAAGCCTGAGGCAATACACTCAGACAGACAGAACACGTCACTTAGTTTGGTTTCTTAACCTGCTTGCATTTTGTGGTTGTAAATATAACTTTCACCCCTAATTCAATTTTCCCCCATTGTAGCAATCCACAGACAGAAGGGAAACAATAGGGAAGTGAAGGGCTTGTCAACCACAGAGAGAGAGAGAGAAAGCGAGAGAGAGAGCTGCAAACCATTAACAGCTGTTTCTATGCCCCCCACCCCTCCCCACCCGCCACTAATTTTGAGTGATTATTGTGAATGCTCTGATTAATAAATGTAAATACATAATGCTATGTTTGTGATGACAGTTTTGTTTGTTTTTAATGGCGGCATGTTTATATCCCCTCAATCCTATTTCATTTAACTTACCTAAACTTAATCTACCCTACCTTAACCTGACTGAACCTCAACTTCAACCAAACCCTAACCTAAACCTTAACCCAAGACTTACCTTAACCTAACCTTAACCAACAGCTAACCTTCGATATCTAACCCACAGGGCTGAGGGAACATAGGGCTGAGGGAATATAGGGTTGGCCTCATTTTAACAGCTAGCGCCTAAATGTTGTCCAATGTGCTCCAGGCACTGTGAATTTTTTGATGCGTTCCATGACCCCCCCCCCCCCCCCGACCTGCCAGATCAGCACCCTCTCTGTATTCCGGGATCTCCTGATTTACAAATTAAGTAATGCATCCACCCCAACCTAATGCTAGCAATGCCATTAGTGAGTTAGCTAATCACAATGCCAATACTGAAAGAAGGTATACAGATTCTCCTATAACAATTCTGGGGACTTCAACCACACAAATCTCTCTCGTGAGCTTCCCAACTACAACCAACAGGTGACATGCATGACTAGAAGTGCAAATACTCTAGACCAGCGGTGGCTAACCACGTGCCATGGAGAGCCATGTGTATGCAAGGGAAATCCACACCAGGTGATTTCACTGATACAGTCTTCCTCTTTGGTTGAAGAGTTGCTAATCAGTGAAATCACCTGGTGTGGAGTCCGCTAGAATGAAAACCTGCATACACATGTCTCTCTCCGTGGCACATGGTTAGCCACCCCTGTTCTAGACCATTGCTATAGCACAATCAAGGAACTAGGAACTATTTTCTTAGACCAAACTACACCTACATGAAACTGCTCGCAACGAGGTCTGTGGATTATCTTGAGTAATTGAGTCAAGATTTCTGGAAAGAGACATTGCTGTTGAGTTTTTCAAATGTATTTGTTTGGTGCTTTGAGCAACACAAGCCGAGTGCCATCCAGTTCCATTGTAATCGAGAGAAGGCAGACATCTCTATGGACGATATCTCCAAAACGTGGCAGCTCGCACCAAAACGATCCAGATGGATACATGGCACTACAGGTAAGAGGAAAAAAACATATATTTCATTTTGGGGTGAACTGTTCTTTTAAACTCATGCAATCAGGAAGACACTACAGCTCAATCAGTTCAGACACCCCCCCCCCTGCCACTGTAATAAGAACTGTCAACTCCACCCCCTCCTAACCCTGACCCCTGATACCCCTAATTGACTGTTTTATTGTTATGTGTATTTATCTCCGCGAGGCGGTAGCCTGGAGGGGATTATGCTTTGGTCACGCCGTGCGTGCGTGCGTGCGTGCGTGTCTCCACCGCGGCTAATCTCGCAGACAACTGGACCTATCAGTTTAACAACTGTTGTGCACAGTTACGATTCTATGATGAAGACTGCAGCGATTAAAAACCTTCGACAAACGTTTGTTCTCGCTATCTCCGCTCCCTCTCCTCATTCACTCTCTAGCTCGCTCGACCAACGCTGCTCACTCTCCCTGCCCACTCTGAGTCAGCCATGCGCATGCGCGACTCACATCTATGGTTGACTCAGATCGGGCAACGACAGTGTCAAAACCAAAACATCTATTTGGGTATGACGCTTGACAGTAAACAAGAAGCCGATCGAATTCTGCAAATCATTCATAGTTGATCTCAGCACAGAAGAACTGGAGGAACACTGGATGAACTAAAAACAATCTGCCTTATTCAACCCCCCCCCCCCCCCCCCGCCACACAGACGTGCCATAGTCTACAACGTTAAATCTCCACCACAGAAATACAATTTCAAGATTAGGATTAATTAGTCACAGCTGGAAATCATCTCAGTAGCCACAGTAAAACATTTCCCATGGCTGAGCTATTTTTATGTTTATGTTTATGTTATGAATGGAAGTCAAACAGCAGAGCAGCCATTCACCTTCATACATTTTATGTCATGAAAACCGCGATGGTTATAACATTTAAGTCTTTTAAATGAATTAATTGAAGGTTTTGAAATTGTGATAGCATGGCGGGCAAAACGTTTTCATTAGGTAGATTTTTTTTTTTAGCTTGAGCATTGCATATTAACATTTATTTATCATATTTCCTGTGCAATTGACTTGGGCTCTGCGCAAAGGTCTTATAATGAAAGGAAAAACAATGGTTGTTCTCTTTCCCGGTAAGCAAAGGGGTGGCTTGTTGCCAAGTTCAAACACCAGAAAAGGGGAGATGCATACGCCTGACAGAGATCTGCTATATGAGTGCACTCCGCTAATTTATTATATGTATTTATGTTGGGAAATTGGGCAGGATGAGACAAAGCTACCATGCACCATAAACATGCAGGTACATGCACCATGCATGTACCATAAACAAATGCCGCCAACCTGGTTGTGTGGCACTAAAGTTTCTTGAATCTTGGTTGCACAGAAGTCCACAAAGATTCTAACCTGTTAAGTTGTCCCCACATTCTCTCTTGGCCATCTTTGCCAATTTGAGCGCAATCACTGTGTAACAGGTCTGTGAATGTTCTCATTCATCCAGGTCATAGTTATCCAAAGGAATTGAATCGAGTGCAACTGGACTTGGTATATATCCGTGAAGACGTTTCGCCTCTCATCCAAGAGGCTTCATCAGTTCATGCCTTTCTGACTAGACCAAGCTAGTCTGACTGGCTGGTGATGAGACTCAGATATGTATCCTCTTTGGAGTCGTTATCAGAGCTATAGATGTCCATGGCTCTTTTGTGTTCCGATGTTTAGCAGTGACGGTCATTGGAGGTGTTACTTTCGACTTCATTAGTGCTCCATTCAGTGGTCATGAGTCGTTGGAGCCGTTAGTGACTGACTGTTGTTCTTGGAGGCTAAGCTTCTTGAGTCTCCTGGGTAGAGATGAAAGGACGGCATTGTAAGTGGGAGATAATTGGTGTCGCAGACCTCCTCCTCTGTTGAGGGATGGTTTTTCTAGTTTCACATAGATGGCTTCCTTCACCCCTCTTTCAAACCATGTATCTTCCCTGTCCAAAATGTGTGTACGTTGCTGTCCTCGAAGGAGTGTGTCTTCTCCTTTAGGTGTAGATAGACTGCTGAGTCTTGTCCTGAGGAGTTGGGCCTTCTGTGTTGAGCCATCCGTTTGTGTAGTGGTTGTTTGGTTTCTCCTATGTATAGGTCAGTGTAATACTCATTGCATTTTACAGCATACACCAGATTGCTTTTTTGGGTGTGTGGTACACGGTCTTTGGAATGAACCAGTCTTTGTCGGAGTGTGTTGCTGGGTTTGAAGCATACCGGGATGCGGTGTTTGTTAAAAATTCTCCTGAGTTTCTCGGAGACCCCAGAAACATACGGGATGACTATGTTGTTCCTTCTGTTCCTTTTCTCCTCATCGCTCACCTGGTTGGTCTTTCTGGAACGTGTTGCAGTTTTCACAAAGGTCCTACTGGGGTAGCCGCAGGTTTTTAAAGCTCCCCTCAGGTGTTTGTGTTCCTCCCGTTGGCCCTGGGTGTTGCTGGGCACATTGTCAGCTCTGTGTTGCAGAGTTCTGATGACGCTCAGTTTGTGTTCCAGAGGGTGGTGTGAGTCGAAAAGTAGATATTGGTCTGTGTGTGTAGGTTTCCTGTAAACCCCAATGTGGAGGTTCCTGTCTTCCCCAATGTGGACGTCACAGTCCAAGAAGGGCAAACTGTCGTTCTTTACGTCTTCCCTTGTGAACTTAATGTTCCTGTCCACTGAGTTGATGTGTTTGGTAAACGCTTGCACCTCTTGTGTTTGGATTTTGACCCATGTGTCGTCCACATATCTGAACCAGTGGCTCGGAGGTGTTCCTCTGAAGGAGGTCAGGGCCCTGTGTTCTACCTCTTCCATATATAAGTTGGCCACAATGGGAGATACTGGTGAGCCCATTACACAGCCGTGTTTCTGTCTGTAAAACTGGCCCCTGAATTGGAAATAAGTAGGGTTCAGGCAAAGGTCCAGTAGTTGGCAAATCTGGTCACTGTGGAACACTGTGTGTAACAGGTAAACTGTGCTCATGTATTGAGGTGTTGCTGTTATAGGCCTAAGTGAATGTGTACCCACCTCACAGCTTCTCACCCCTTTCTTTCTAGCTAGCAGATAAAACTGGTAGAATGGTGAACTGGAACAACAACAAATTTATGTAAACTTAAATCAATAAATGCCCTCTTTTCTCACACCGGTGGAGTTTCTTTTAAGCGTCCCGGGACAATAAAATAACCTTATTCATAGTTCCAGGATGAAATTCCCTCCTAAACTGCTTTACTCTGCTAGTGAGAAAAAAAGGTGAAGGCAGCTTAAGGCTGCGCTTCCGGAACACAACCCTAACACCCCGATTACCCCTGAAAACCAGACTGTGGATGTTACATCATCTCCGGACTGCAACCTCACTCAATCTGCTCTCCCGGCAATAAAACAAACATTCCACAACAACACACTTCACCGTGGTATTGCGCAGCCATCATACATTCCCTTGCACAGTTCCTAAATTTCCACTCATTTAAACCGCCTCGAATCCCTCCTTAAGCCCAGTGCCAAAGTGGACCGAGTCAGGTGGTAGGGAATACTCGCAGGAGGGAGGTGGGAGAAAAGGGAGGGAGAAGCATCCAAACTTGCCGAACAGGTGGGCTGATAATGTTGGTCCTACTGCAGCACAGTCCGTTTACCTCAAACACGGCCGCCGTCGTCCCATTTCCTTGTGTCTCGTCAGCTTACCCGAACTCGCACAACTCCGTTTTGCCGCTGCTAACCTCTCGGGTACGTTATCACAGTCAAACATCAACTTCTCCACGCTCAGACTTTCACCGCCTTCCTTAGTTAGCCGCCATGTTCTTCTTCTCCCCGTAGTCACAGAAGCCCCGCCCTCTGCCACCTTTCCTGTCCTTCCAACAGGCTCACAGTTCCTGACAGTCACTGATCGGTCAATGAAGTGCCCACCCATCACCAGAGGCAATTCAACCCTCTACAAGTCAATCGGTCAGTCCCGTGTGGCTCGCCACATCTGGCTCTTCCCTCGGAGAGATTATGCGCAAAACGCCATTGGGTGGTGAACCCACAAGGTCAGTGACGTTAAACTTGTTTTATACAGCCTATTTGCCACTGGAAGCAGCACAATGTGCACTACAAGGCAAAGAATAAGAAGTACCTGAAAAAGGGACAAAAAATAAAAAGGAGAAAGAGAGGACAAACATTAAAAACAATGGGAGTGCAAATACCACAATTACACAACATTATATTACAATTACACAAAACAAACACTCAAGTGATGGAAATGTTTAAAAATAGTTTTCTTTAGTTTTTTGAGTATGTAAATGTTCTGTTTTTACCCTGTCTTTGCTAACTCACATTAATAAATAAAAAGGATAAAAGAGGGCGTAGAGGTAGAGGACAGCGATGGCGGTGTCCATGTATAAAAGGATAAAAAGTGGTATTGATGTAGAAGACAGTGATTGTGGTGTCCATGTCTGAACAACATGTACCCTGGTTCTGCTGAATGACAGAAGCTAAGCAGGTGTGGGGCTTGGCTAGTACATGGATGGGAGACCTCCCGGGAAAACTGAGTTGCTGCCGGAAGTGGTGTTGGTGGGCCAGTAGGGGCAGTTTTCCCTCTGGCCCTAAGAAAAAGCAACAAAAAACCCAAAATGCCACAGTGCAGTGATGGGGACACAGTGTGGGGACACTGGTGCTAGCCTACAGGGCAGTGAAAGGAACAGCTCCCTCCTATCTCCAGGCCATGGCCAAGCCCTACACCCCCGCCCGACCACTTTGCTCTGCTTCCTCGGGATGCCTGGTTGCCTCGTCGCTCAGAGGCCCTTGCTGTCGATCGACCCGCTCGCGGCTCTTTTCTATCCTGGCCCCACAGTGGTGGAATGAACTCCCCACTGATGTCAGGACAGCGGAGTCGCTGCCCATCTTTCGGCACAGGTTGAAAACTCACCTCTTCAAGAACTGCTACCCTGTTACTTGTTCTTAGCACTTATTGTATTCACTCATTTCAAAAATAAAATTTCTTTCTTGCGCTTTTACTTCAGCACTGGTTTTTGCTTTTAGATGTACTTATTACCTCTAATGACTAGTAGTTCTCCTGATTTCCTATGTTAAAATGCACTTATTATAAGTCGCTTTGGATAAAAGCGTCGGCTAAATGACTGTAATGTAATGTAGGAGATGTCGTCCTTCGAATGAGATGTTAAACCGTGGTCCTGACTCAGTGTTCATTAAAGAGTAGGGGGTTCCCCGGTGTCCTGGCAAAAATGTCCAACCTGGCTCTCTCCATCTGGCCACCTCATCATCCCCCCATGTAATTCGCTCAATGAGTCATCCCTCTCTACCTCAAGCTAATGTGAAGTGAGCATTCCAATGCAAAATGGCTGCCGTGCCTCACCCAGGTGGGTGCCACACATTGGTGGTGGTTGAGGTGAGATTCTTCCCTTCACTGTGAAGCACTTTGGGTGTCAAGATAAAGCGCCATATAAATGTAATCCATTATGAAAGGATAAAAGGTTTAAACACTGAAAATGGTTGAGTTGACGTTTGACAGAAGAAAGGGCAAGGCCTTTACAGGTATAATACTGCCTTGAAATATATATGTTTTTTAATTAAAAATCAATATAACCCATGAGCTCATCTAAAGAAAACTCAACACATACAACCCTATAAGTGTTTGTTTATCCCTAACACAGGGTTGCATTGGAATAAAAAGTCTAGGAGGAATAGATAAAAGTATAAAACTGGCTATCTTTTACTGGCAAGTTTTTCACAGAAAAGATTCAACAACAATTCAAGGCACGTTGCAATATTAATTTCAGAGATTCAAGGTCAAGATTCAAGCATTTATTTGAACATACTTCATGTGCAAGTACAATGAGCAGTGAAAGGTTTTGTTTGTTTTTTTTTTTTTTGGTTTGTTTTTTGTTTTTTACAAACTCAGAAACTGTGCAAAAATAATGAGGTAGAACAACAAGTGAAAGGAATAAACTAAAATTTTAAACTTTGGAGAGGATATAGAAGATATACTCTGATAAATCTATATAAAAATGTGCATATAGTCTGTTTGAAGGAAAGTGTCAGAGTCAAAGTGACAGTAGGTATAGTTCTTACCACTATGTATGCACACTACAGTGTGTAAGTTATTAATGTTAATGTTATTTGGTGTTTAGTGCCCTCGTGGCCTGGGGAAATAAACTCCTTCTGAGTCTCTGTGTTGGCGTTGTGGCTGTGGAGGCGTCTGCCTGACTGCAGTGGCTGAAACAGCCCATTACTGGGATGATGGGGATCCATAATAATCCTTCTAGCCCTGGTCTTGCAGCGCCTAGTGTACAAGTCCTGGGGGATGGGGTCCTGGTGGTACACTCAGCTGATCACATCACTCTCTGCAGGGCTTTTTGGTCTTGGGAGGTACAGTTCCCATACCAGGCAGTAATGCACCCTGCCAGGATGCTTTCAATGGCACCAGAGTGAAATGTTTTCTGGACCCAAGGGGAGACACTAAACTTCTTCTGTTGCCTAAGATGATAAAGATGCTGCCTCGCCTTTTTCACCAGTGTCTGTTTGTAGTGCCCATGTTACCTTGGTCCTCAGCCATGTGAGCCCCAAGGTACCTGAGGCTGCTCACCCTCTCTACTAGGACCCCATTGATTGAGAGAGGAGTGTAGGTCCATCACTGTCTTTCTGATGTCCACAATGTGGTGGCCAGTGATACAGAGAAATTTGCGAAAAAAGTCAATGAGACGAGGATCCTTCAAAATAAGACTTTTATTGACGTATCAACAAAGTCTGAGTGAGGTCTGCAGAGGGACTGAAAATCAGACAAAAGCCTCCCTGTCTTTATAGCATTTACAAATCTAGTGAACAATCTACTTGTGTCAGTCAATGTCCTGCTTTTAATCAGGGACCCTGTTGATCAGGACATGTTGGCGGAGCAGGAGCCTCTCTATTGATGCAAGGATGACGTTAGGATGTCTCCAGTCATCGCCCTTTGACAGTCTAATGGTTGTCTTGATATGCTACTACTACTGCTACACGGTTTTCTGCATAATAATGGTTACACTTACATGATGGAATGTCACTTATCCTACTTTTGGGCATAAACAAGTTTATCTTCTAACGTTTTGTCCTGGTTATATGGCCTTGTGCTACTTGCCACACCTGTTTGTCACTCTAGTCACATGAAATGACAGATACCCACATGTGCCCTTACGTACTACCATACCAACAACCTCCTTGGTTTTGCTGACATTCAGGGACTGGCTGTTGGTCTGGCACCACAGTAACAGATCTTCCACCTCTTCCAGGTAGGCCATCTCATCATCGCTGGAGATTAGGCCCATCCCTACTGTGTCATCAGCAAACTTAACTATGGTGTTGGAGCTGCTCGTGACCACATAATCATGTGTGTAGAGAGTACAGCAGGGGACTCGGGGCATAATGTTGGTGGGCTACATCTGTTTAACTTCAGTTATAGATAAAAATAATCTCCCTAACAAAGACCAGAGCACTTGAAACATAGTTTGATTGGTTTATTAAGAACATAATGTTGAGGATGAGATTGATTGAGGGGTCAAGGAACCCAGGGACCCAGGAGGCTGAGACTCTGGATTGGCTGCCGTGTCATTGCTGAGAAGTCTTGGGCTGCATTTCCCCGCTATGGTTCCTGTATTGAGAGAGAGGAGAGCAAAAGAGAAACAAAGGGATATGGGGGGATGTGAGAATTGAGACAACAGGCAAGAGAAGAGGTAGGAATGCTTATGTAGGAAGGCAAAGGTGTACAGAGGTGGTTAGACTGTTTGAGGTATGCATGGTCTTTGCCCATCCAGACCACAAATCCTCCATAGCTTTGGTATAAGCTGTGGTACCACTTATCTCTTTCTTATATCAATGAAAAAGCAATGGCTCACTGTGCAGAGTATGTCCTTCGCCACAGAAGACCACCGAAGCCTGACGTAACCTTTCCACTCAAATACGGGATTTGAGATCCATTACCTTGTTAGACTAATGGGAATTATATAGGACTATAAAAGTATTGCTTCATATAATGTCTGACACCAAGACTGCCTGTTTTGCTTAGAAAATTTGGATTTAATATGAATTTGTTTTTTTTTTAATATGGATTTCCAATTTTTGAAAAATTTAAACAATCACTAGCTTCACATTTCTGTGATCTGCTCTGCGTGGTCAACCAGGGATGTACCGGATATGGTTGTAAGCAGTGCTTGCTGTAAATGATGGTTTTTGTGATGCACATCCACAGTTTCTTAGCAAATATTCTCAATTAGATTAAGCTGATAACTCGTTTAAAGAATTCACTCTACGGTATTTTTTGGGGGGGGAGGAGTTTTCCCCCCTTTTTTCCCTCCAGTTGTATCCGGCCAATTAGCCCACTTTTCCAAGCCGTCCCGGTCGCTGCTCCACCCCGTGCCGATCCGGGGAGGGTTGCAGACTACCACATGCCTCCTCCGATACATGTGGAGTCGCCAGCCGCTTCTTTACTCCTGACAGTGAGGAGTTTCACCAGGGGGACGTAACGCATGGGAGGATCACGCTATTCCCCCCAGTACACCCCCTCCCCCAGACAGGCGCCGTGACTGACCAGAGGAGGCGCTAGTGCAGCGACCAGGACATATACCCACGTCCGGCTTCCCACCTGCAGACACGGCCAATTATGTCTGTAGGGATGCCCGACCACAGCCTCACATATTTAAAGGACGAAACAACTGGTAAATAGGAACTGGAAGTAATCTGGAAGTACTGAGATGACGACCACTCTTTGGTGGTTTATACAGGTCTGAAACGTTATTTCTTTGATTGATAATGGTCGCATATTCCAATCATATAGTAGTACTGTTACACCACTTCTCACTACAAAAAGTAACATTATTACCATGAGACGTTACTTTGTAACATGTTACTCCCAACTCTGGTGATGGGGTCTCGCTCTTTGTTGAATCTATCACCAGGGCAATCATCTGGGGTGTCAGGGTCTGAAAAGGCAGCCGCAGTTTCTTTGGACTGTGTCTAACCAAACTATAGGGTCAGTCAATCACCACACAGTTGCCTTCGAGGGACACTCCCAGGCTGCTCCTCGAGAGCTGTCATAGCTTCTCCATGAATTTGTCCCGGCTTCTCACCTGAAACCAATTAAGTGACCCCGACAGGAGTATAACGCTCCTGACAATAGTGACTCTCAGGACTACTGAAGCACGCAACCCTCTGCCTCCATCACATGAAAGTTTGAACTTCAGGGTGGGGGAAGTTCTTCAGGGCAAACTTTTTAAGCAACTTTTCAAGAGCTAATATTCTTCTTTTTAAACAGATCCCATTGTGCTATTTCCTTCTAACGCTTGCCTTTATGACAACAATCAAAGGGATTCACCGTAAAACACTATAGTGATTTATACTCCACAGTTTAGATTGTAAGATATTCTCATTCATTCATGTTTATATGTATTGGTGAAATCAGTTGGTATCATAAATGTTACTCGCCAGTTTGGCATATGCTTATCTGATCCACTAAGAAGATATATTAAGTACAGTGTGAATTAAGCAGGTAAGATCAGCAAGATGCTGACATCTTAGGTGGACGCGTGACCATCACATCACCATTGCTTGTCGACTCTCATCAATATGCTGGGGCGGCATGGCTCACGAGGTAGAGCGGGTCGTCTAGTAATCGGAAGCTCGCCGGTTCAATCCCTGGCTCCTGCGGCGAGCGTGTCAAAGTGTCCTTGAGCAAGACGCTGAACCCTTAACTGCTGCTGATGAGCAGGTGGGTGCCTTGCATGGCAGCCTCCACCATCAGTGTATGTATGAATGAATGGGTGAACGTGAGGCGCACCCTGTAAAGCTCTTTGAGTGGTCGGTAGACTAGAAACGCGCTATGTAAAATGCAAACCACTTTTCTCAGCATTTCAGATGATTCTGAGCATTTGGGGGGAGGGCGTTGGAGTGGGGGGGGGGGGTTAGGGGCAGGGGGAAGGCGGTTAGCTGGCAGGATGAAGAGGAGGGAGATTTAGACGGGTGGAGAACCAAACCGCTACATTGTAGCGGGGTTCTTCTAGTCTTGTATATTTTGGAAAGCTGCGTTGCTCCACATGTGTTTTTGATCCCACTGCATAATGAAATAGCGAATGAGTTTGGCAGTTCCACCACTTTCTTCTCCTTCCATCACGGCCGGTGCACAGGAGAATATCACAAGGACATTTTACAGTTTATTGAGCATGTCTGACCTTTTAAAAACAACTAGCTAGCAGTTCAATGCTCAGAAACAGAAAATTAAAAGCAAAAGGTGATCCTGAACAGTAAACCGAGCTGCAGCTCTTAAATAGAGAAGGATTATGCAGAGATACTTGACTTCTTACCTTTAACAAAGACACGGTTTGGTGACATTTAAAAACATAGATAAATGAGATCTCACAAGAGGATTACATAATTTACATAAATACAGGGCATTTAGTAGAATTACATAAACAAGAGAATAAGAAATAAGAGAAAAGAAGAGCAATAAGAAGAAAATAAGAGAATTACATAAATGAAAGGATAAATTTGCTCCTTCCAAGTCTCGCCAGTTTAACGAGATAAATATAACTTTGGAAAGACGAGACCTGAAGTTTTGTTCTTCACAAGAATGGACTGCCTGCCAAACGAAGTGGCGTCGAGTTTATTTATATACCTCTAAATCACAGATACAGGACTTTACAGCCACACAGTAGAAAACAAAAACAAAAACAACAAAACCTGAAGACAAAGGAAACAACTGACGACCGTCTCTTCTCACATTAAAGTTGATATTTTGCAGATTTAAATACGCTGCATACGAATGTCATGAGGATTTAAAGCGAGGTTGCTGGTTGTGAGCGGGGCTCAGGGCCGGAGCTGCGAAGAGCCAAGGGGTAAATGAGAAGCCAAGATGATAAAATAAATAAATAAGGCAATCAATAAAAATGCTCTTTGGGCTGACAGCTTTCAATGATGATAACTAGGAGTCAGGCTGGACCAGACAGCATTTTGTTTTGGCTTATGGTTTGATTGACAAATAATGGCCCCACAGTTGTTGTTTTTCTTAGCCAGGCACACAATGTGTAACGGACACCCGTCTCCCCGGTTTGTGGCATTGGGGAATAATTACAGGGGGCCGCCTGAGGTAAGGCCTGGCAGTGGGAGTTTGTTAGTGATTGGAGGTGGGGGTAAGGGGAGGGGGAGGAGGGGGGTGCTGGGAGAGTAGATAGCCTGAGCACAGTGCATGACAGAAAAAGAGAACAAGTTCTAGCTATAGCCCAGCTCGATACGGACAAAACATTTACCCGCAGCAGAACTGCTTTTCCCAGAGTCCCTCTGCACTGCCTGCAGAATCCTCTTTGCCTATTACAAGGTAGGAACCGACAGGGGTATTATGGTACTCCTGGGTCACCTGTGTGTGTTTAGCATTTAACTTCCAATTTAAATGGGGATTTATGTTGAAAGTTCCACAAGGGGACTGACTGCATGTGTGCCTGCGTGCATGTGCGCATGCACTTGAGCCCTCAGCTACAATTTCAATTGGCAGAACCACGGGGGGATAGTGCATATGTAGATTCATTTGAATTAAATGCATACGGACTTACCAAGTAAATCACATTAACCGTTATCCCGAAAAGAATCGTATTCAACCTTGGGTAGCTTAATCAACGTTTCCTTACAAACGGCCATCTCCCAAACTGGAATGGCGAGAGCTTAGGTTCTGGTGCGGGGGACCACGAGACAAAACCTAAAACCTAGAGCACTGAATAGCAGCACTGACTTCAGCAGCAGGGCGTGTGTGTATATACATCCGCTGCAGAGAATGGGTGAGGTGCAGTACAGGAGGCTGGCTAAGGTGGTGTCTTCGCTATGCCTACGATAAACACATCTCCACACAAGAGATCATATTCACAACCCAGAAAAAGGGTACATGAATGGGTTTTGAATTTATATGTTTGACGAGCGAGTCGCATAGATGCATATCTATCATCTGGAACAGTAAACGGGCAAACTAAACGTCTAGGGAACAAAAAGGAAAAAAATCCAAAACTAAATGAAAAAGAAACTCCACAAAAATGAATATTATTAATGTTATTATCGTTATTATACAAATTTCCTTTAACTTCATGCTATAATACGACATAATAAGCGGGCCCTTGCCTTGGGCCTGTGGTTAGGATGAGGTAGAAGTCTATGTGATGGATAGTGCCTTTCTTAGGATGTGAGATGGTCCAAGTAGAGCGATCTCCTGTAGTTCTGTATTCTGACGTTACCCGGGATCCGTTGGGTGGATTTCTCCATCTCTTTTTTTATAAGTCCCAGGGCTCCTATCACTACCGGTATTATTGTGGTTTTCATGCCCCATATTCGTTCAGTCTCGATTTCAAGGTCTTTATATTTGGACAGTTTTTCAGTTACTTGTACTGAGGCGCTCCTTTCAGTCAGGATGGACATGTTGATGAGTAAGCAGCTTTTTCTTTTTTGTTCTTGATGACGATGTCTGGTCTGTTGGCCTTTATCTCACGATCTGTCTGTTTTGGCATGTCCCATAAGATTGTGATGTCATCTTTTTCTGTCGTCTTTATTATTATTCTTATCCATCCATTAACCAAGCCACTTAGCCGAAATCGGCTCGCGGGATGCTGGAGCCTATCCCAGCAGTCATTGGGCAGAAGGCGGGGAGACACCCTGGACAGGCCGCCAGTCCATCACAGGGCCGCCATACACACACACACACACACATTCACACCTAGAGACAATTTAGTATGGCCGAGCCACCTGACCTACATGTCTTTGGACTGTGGGAGGAAACCCACACAGACACGGGGAGAACATGCAAACTCCACACAGAGGACGACCCAAGACAACCCCCAGGGTTGGACTACCCCTGGGCTCGAACCCAGGACCTTCTTGCTGTGGGGCGACCATGCTAACCACTGTGCCACCGTGCCGCCCATTATTATCATGATCATTATTATTATTATTATTTCTGGTAGTTGTAGTAGTAGTTGTAGTAGCAGTGTTGTTGTTGATACTTTTAATTGATTATTTTGACACACAAGAAGGTGAGGTGGATCTTTACCACATGACAGATCATTTACACATCATTTTTATCCCCAAGATACTATTTTGTAAAAACCTGTTCCCCGCGGGTAATGGGGTCAGCTAAGTAAAGACAAGTTGCTGCTATCCTTCCCGACCACCAGAGATTTCCACCCGCTCCAATGTGTCTGTTAATTTGTCAGTTATGTATACTGATCAACGGTATAGACTGGCTGATGTGTACCACCCAAAGCTTTACGCGGTATCGTTTTGACAGCACTCATCATGCGTGCCTTTATCACATTCAGAAGGATCAGTGACGCTCATTCCAGCATCTCTGTGTTTGGTATATCGTCCCTTCGAAATGTTAGAAAAAAAATAAAATCCTGTTTGACTTTTCTGTGCCATGGAGGACAGGCAGCACAAAACGAAAGTGCGGATGAATATTCTCTGCATTAACACCATGCAGGCAGGTAACACCATGCGCGGACCCCCGAGGATGCTGGGAAACGGATCGTCAGGATCAAAGGGAACGCGGAACACAGCAGAACGAGGGGATCTTGGGGCTTAGGGGCTCATTAGGAATATTACGAAGGTAAGGCAGGGAATTACGTATCTGGGAATTAGCGATGAGACAGTCTTAATACAAAACCCTAGAAAGGATGGCTTATGAATGCTCCACTGGCATGGGTGGAGGATAGAGAAGGGCTTGGCTGGAGCAAAAAGGGAAAAAAAAAACACTGATCTTGTGTCATTCATCAGGTAATTATCAGTCTTGTTGAATTAGGTAAGCTTCCCTCAGTTAGAGGGCCTCTAAACAGCTGAACGCAATACAACGGTCCCGTTTTTTCTGCCACCTTGCCTTGATGGGAGGGAAATCAGGGATGAACATTTTATTTCCTTTATTTTGCATGGTCATCCCTTGCCCTCATTCACAAACCTCTCCCCACATTCTGTTTCACTTTGTGTAAGTGCTGCGCCGCTGCCACGGGAGAGGTCTGGCAAAGGGTATTTTTTATGGGGAGATAAATGTTGAAGTCCTGCAAAGATTAGATGACTGCATTTCTTTCAGTCAGTTAACGGGGTGCAGCTCGGCTTGTGCTCTTTCAGGCTTAAATTAGTTTGTTATGGTGCCTACGCGGGACATGACCTTATGGCTGAGGAGTCCGGGGTCATGTTTTAGAGGAAACATTCACAACTTCAACCACTTTTTTCTTTTTTTTTTTAATCCCCCCCCCTTTTCCCCCCCAATTGCACACAGCCAATTACCCCACTCTTCCGAGCCGCCCCGGTCGCTGCTCCACCCCCTCCGCTGATCCGGGGAGGGCGGCAGACTAGTCGCCAGCCGCGTCTTTTCACCGGACATTGAGGAGTTTCACCACGGGGACGTAGCGTGTGGGAGGAACAGCCACGAACAGGCGCCCCAACCAACCAGAGGAGGCGCTAGTGCAGCGACCGGGACACATACCCACATTTGGCTTCTCACCCGCAGACACTGCCAATTGTATCTGGAGCAGTGGCGGCTGGCCAGAACAGGGCGCTGGGGCGCCGCCCCCTTCAAATATCAAGAGATGAAAATCTAGCTAAACATGTTAAATATGATTTAGTTGTATAATGCAAATAATTATGAAACAAAAGTGTTTTCAGTTTGTCAGCGCCTGTCAACAGCCATTAAATATTGGTTCCAAATGGCATTTGGTTGATTTCTGTCTGAATACATATACTTCTCCTGGGTGAGGGGCGCTTACCAAACGGTACCTTATGTAAATAGCCCTCAGACGTTTGGCGAGCAGGTGACCCGAGGCTGCTGTCTGATTGGTTTCTTTAGATTTTCCAGGGGGCGCAGTTCTGTGCGCCCCAGACACTCCCACTTTTACTGGTAGCGAATTGGTATTGTTTTAATGTTTTTTTTTTTTATCTAATGTGACTGGACAATTCTCGTGGCTGTCAATCATGTTCGCACCCACCACCACGCCTCGTCTCGACTGTCAATCATCCACCGTCTACGAGCCCTGATAAAATCTATAGGCTACATTGTCCTTCTTAATAACTCTGACTGTGTGGACATTAAAGCAGCTGTCAGGTGTGCTGTGCCAAGGTAAATTGCCCCCGCCCAACATTTTTAGCAGCAGCCGCCACTGGTCTGTAGGGACGCCCGGCCAAGCCGGCAGTAACACGGGGATTCGAACCGGCGATCCCTGTGTAGGTAGGCAATAGAATAGACCGCTACACTACCCAGACACCCTGTTTCAACCACTTTAACTTTTGCGATCAATGGTCAAAATAAAGATGATGCAATCAATTTAGGCAATATGAAAAGGTGTTCCAGATGTGGTTGTGTGTGGAGAGCCAGTTTTTTGCATATCAACACTCCTCTTCTTTGTGATCAGGTTTGGTTTGAAGTGTTTATGTGATAAAACGTTATTTGGCAGGTATTTATAGCGCCCATATGTACCGTCAATACCCAGGGGCAGTACTCCATCAATGCGTTGAAGATGTGACAGAGATTAGGGGGTGAAACTGCGTCACCATCTGGGCTGGGGTGTCGGTAGCCAGCAGAGTGATGAAGAACTTCATCCAGCAGCCCCGGGGCTCAGCATTACAAACAAAGCTAATCAGATGCCGAGCCACAAGTCTTCAGGACTTCTTACTTTCCATCAACCCTTTGTTCATTTGACTTGGCTGGGGGATAATTATGTGTTGGGGGGGGGGGCAGTGGCAAACTCAAGCTTCCTTAACTCCAAAGGAAGCAGCTAATCAGAGATGACGCACATAGGCTCAGATTTTTACAAAGGGAACGTATCGTCGCACACTGTTGATTTGTGGAAAGCAGATTATTTAAACGCCCCGACTCAGCCGCCTGACATAAGTCCCGGGCGGCTTGACTGGGGAGAAAAACAGGGTTTCCGTTAGCAACTCTCCAGTCAGCCCTTTGTCACCTCAGACTTTAAATGTCACTTGTGAGGGAAAGGTTTTTTTTTTAATCTAATTTACTTTTCTTTTTTTTTTACATCTAGAACAATCAACACTTGATGTAAAATCTCCAGCAGACTTGTGACAGCAACATTTCCTTTGTCAGACATTATTAGATGAAGTACAAACTCCCACACAAACTTTCCGAACACACATCCACGGGCGTGCAATTACACAAAATTGGCACACACACGCACGTGTGCTCTCTGAGGTGTTTGCAGGAGCTCGGGTTCGCAGCTAGAAGCTGGAAGGGTGAGATCTGCTCAGGAGTGACATATCACTACAGGCTTCGTGACGGTCTCTAAATAAAGGGGAGGAAGTGAATCAAGAATAATGAACTGCCAGGCTGTGTTTCACCGAAAGGCCCTAGTCATTAAGGCACTTCAATTTAAGTAAGACTATACCTGCATTTTATATATTAGAGGTGGGACCAAGGTGGGGCATCCGGGTGGCGTGGTGGTCTATTCCGTCGCCTACCAACACGGGGATCGGCGGTTCGAATCCCCATGTTGCCTCCGGCTTGGTTGGGCGTCCCTACAGACACAATTGGCCGTGTCTGCGGGTGGGAACCTGGATGTGGGTGTGTGTCCTGGTTGCTGTACTAGCACCTCCTCTGGTTGGCCGGGGACTGCAGGGAATAGCGTGATCCTCCCATGCGCTATGTCCCCCTGGCGAAACTCCTCTCTGTCAGGTGAAAAGAAGCGGCTGGTGACTCCACATGTATCAGAGGAGGCATGTGGTAGACTGCAGCCCTCCCCGGATCAGCGGAGGGGGTGGAGCAGTGACCAGAACGGCTCGGAAGAGTGGGGTAATTGGACAGGTACAGAAAATGGTGGAACCCCCCCCCCCCAAAAAAAAAAGAAAAAAGAAGTGGGACCAAATCATTAGGCATTGGTTCATTTCACGTAACAAGTAAATCTCAAGTCTTGACACGCTTGTCCAAGTCAAGTCCCAAGTGAAGAGGTTTAAGTCTCAAGTCAAGTCCCAGGTGAAGAGGTTTAAGTCTCAAGTCAAGTCCCAGGTGAAGAGGTTTAAGTCTCAAGTCAAGTCCCAAGTGAAGAGGTTTAAGTCTCAAGTCAAGTCCCAGGTGAAGAGGTTTAAGTCTCAAGTCAAGCCACAAGTGATCAGGTCAAGTCAAGTAAAAGGCCCTCACTTTAGTTTTCAAGCCCCATGATTCTTCACAAGAACGAACTGGCTGGCATGAAAAACAGGCATGGCTTGTATGACTTGTGCCAATCCAGGTTTCACTCTGCAGAAATAAAGTGGAAAAGAAATATAGCTGTTTTTTCCCCTCCCTATATGTGATTGGCTACAGCAACATGACAAAAGAGCGAGCTCAGTGGAAGCTGTAGCTAAGATGCCAAAAAATTATAACTCATAGTCCCAAAGCTCTATGGGATTTCAACGTTTGTTTTGGAAATGGTCATAAAGCTATTTTACAAAATAAAAAAAAAGCTCAAACATTTTAATTCTTAAAAGGGAAAACGTTCCTGTTAGTTGTGGAAACTGAAATGAAATGAATTTTAACTGAAAACGTGTATGTATGCCTTGTCTGTAGTAATGGTAACGCAGCCGTACAGTCAGCAACAAAAGAACAGACGGTCCGGCGCTCGCGTTAGTTGACAAAAGAAATAATGTGCTTCGTTAGGAAGGACCGGGTCAGGAAACACTCATAAATCAATGAAACCTCTAAGGGAAAAGCTAATGAAGACCCAGGCAGTGTTTACAGAGACTCTTCAGGGTTTATTGTGATCCGCGTGGAGAACCAGATCACCGTGGTCCATTCATCAGATCATCATTCAATATGATCTAAAATTTGCATACAGCTGAGTAACATATCACCCACAGATAAGTATACTGAGCTACATACCACACCTATCTTGTAATGATCTTCTTAAATGACAAGTACTCATTATTGTGTGTATCTGTACTGTACAAGTTTATGGATGAATTGAAGGACACTTGTTGACATACCTACACGGATACCTCATTTGGTTCACCAACGTGTTGGTGGACAGCAATTTTTAGGTCATTCCACAGAGTTTCAATTAAATCTAAGTCTGGGCTTAAGCCAGTCCAGAATATTAACCTCCTTTTTATGTCATTCCTTGGTAGGTTTTACTGTGTGCTTTGGGTTTTTGTCCAGGAGGGACATGAGTCTTTGACCTGCATGCAGATCTCTTGCTGAATGATACACGTTCTCCTCCAGGATGTGTCTATATTTGGCTCTATCCATCTTACCCTAGCTTTCCACCCTCCCACCACCCCCCCACACACACGCACATGCCTTCACCCGAAACGAGTAAAACGCAAGTTAATACAAAGATAGTATAAATCCACTATCTCCATATTCAAATGTGAGGCTGCACCCTAGATGACAACACTATTTGGTGCTCTATAGCAGAGGTGTCAAACTCCAGGCCTCGAGGGTCGCAGTGTCTGCAGGTATTTGTTGCAACCGTGCACTACACCACCTGATTTAACTAATTAGCTCACCTCCTGGATCAAGGAGGGAAAGGAACTAGTTTAATCAGGTGGTGTAGTGCATGGTTGCAACAAATACCTGCAGACACTGCGGCCCTCAAGGCCTGGAGTTTGACACCCCTGATCTATAGCGTCCCTTGGCATGCTTTTCTGTTGTTCGGTGGCACAGCGTAGCTGAGACGGCCACAGAAGAATCCTGCTGCTTTTTACCAGAACTGCTGCTGAGCTGACAAACCGAGCTGCCGGTTGCGGGAACCGCTGCCGAGTTGACTGAGTGGAGCCCCCATGGTTTACCCTTTCCGGGTACTGACAGCTGGGTAGACTGTGCCCGGGGATTTGAATTCAGTTACCTTCTCCTAGCTTTCGTCTAAAGAGGCATCAAACCACAAGGCGGCAGGTAGATTTGAAATCAGTTCCCTTCTCCTATCCCAATGTGTTGGCTGGACCGGGCACCATGGGAAGTACCATACAGGCATGCAGGAGGACCGGATCTACCAGTAGGGATGTCGTCCTTAGCCAAAGGGCCCTTGCTGAGGTAAGGTGCTACCCCTCTACAGCTTGTGGTTGCAGTTTAGCGTCTTACCCAGGACTGAACCACCACCCCTGCCTAAAAGCGACCCCATAGCATGATCCTGCCACCACTACGCCTGACGGTAGGGATGGTGTTACCTATGTGTTGGTTTGCCCCAAACATAGCTCTTTGCTTATAGGCCAAAGACCTCCAGTTTAGATCACAAAACCCTTTTTCAGATAGTCTCAGATTTTGTCACATGGCCTCTTGCAAACTGCAGGTATGGATAAATGTTGAGTTTTTGTAGAAATTGCTCTGTTATAGCAACTCTCAAAGAGGCTCTCTCGTCATAGCAGCTCTCACAGCGGCTGAATCTATGAAGTGATAAAAGCTTTGTTGCTCTCTGGACAGTTTCTCCCATTTTAGCTGATGAGCTATGCAACTCCACGAGATTTGTAGCTGGCCTCTTGGTCACCACTCTGACAACCACCATTTTCGCTTAGATGCTCAGCTTTGTAGGTTATGCCCTGATATTGGTAATGTCTGGATTGTTCCTTTTTGTTATGATGGACTTTACAGTACTTCTAGGGAGGTTCAAAGGTTTGTTCTTTTTATAACCTTCTCCAGCTTTTTGCCTTCCAACAACTTCAAGCCAACTGTTTTAAGTATAGCCCGAAATCATAGCTGAAGTCTCAGAGGGCTTTACATTCACACAATGAAAAATAGTTGCGATACAGTAATCCTGCAATTTAACACAGGTGGATTTGAAATCAGGTGGCACGGTGGCGCAGTGGGTCGTCCTCTGTGGAGAGTTTGCATGTTCTCCCCGTGTCTGTATGGGTTTCCTCCGGGGTCTCCGGTTTCCTCCCACAGTCCAAAGACATGTAGGTCAAGCGAATCGGCCGTACGAAATTGTCCCTAGGTGAATGTGTGTGTGGGCCCTGTGATGGCCTGGTGGCCTGTCCAGGGTGTCTACCTGCCTGCTGCCCAGTGTCTGCTGGGATAGGCTCCAGCATCCCAGCGACCCCCAGAGTGACGCTGAGAGCAGGATAAGCGGTTGGGATAATGGATGGATGGATTTTAAATCAACATAGGTGGATTTGTTAATGTAATTAGAGTGATTTCTCTAGAAAATTAAATGCACCTGTCCGAGTTTAATACAAAATGGGGTGAACATTCATCACTGAAGTAATATTCTGGATTTTATTGTAATATCATTTTGAAGAAATACTTGATTTTGATGTAGTGGAGAATTATTTATGTAGCAATAGAAATAATTCATGTGGCAAATTATCTCAATTTGACTTTGCAACAGAATAAATAAGCTGATCATGTGGGGGGGGGGTACTTCCTGAAGCCAATATAAATGAGGCTTATCATAAAGACAAACCAAAGGCTATCTAGTTTGCATAGCATTCATTACATGAAGAAAAACATTATGTTTGGATTATATCAAATTGACATGTACAATGTACGCACAGTGAGGAATTTCATTATTATTCATTGTTTAAGACAAATAATTATAAAACTTGCCTCAAATCTCTTCAATATATCTTCTCATATGATTTGTGCCAAGCAACTAAATGCATCTTTAGACAAAATAATTTCTTAACCATTTATCAAAGTCCTATGTGATTAAAATAAAGCTATATTAGAGGCATGGATATCACACACAAATCCTGCATGGTACTTAGCCATAGGCCTGCAGACCCTGGAATTCAAGCTGAGTCCACTTCCAGAATAGAGCGAGAGGTTTTATCTCTTCGGGGGAAATTTGTTTGCTTGATCTTCGTCACGGGTAACATTTGTTCACACAAATAGGTGCCTCCAAACATCCTCAGTATAAAGACAGCCTGAGGGCAGAGCAATGGTGTCATGTCAGGATTAAAGGGGCAAAGTCTTTCTCGAGCAGAGGAAAAGTTGGCCCTCAGTGTGCTGCAGGACTGCAATTTATTCAAATCTATCAGCCCAAGTAAGACTTCTACATAACCAGCGGTAAATAAAAATACCAACAATGAAATTACTGAGCCTTAAACTCAGACAATATGCTATACTTGGCTTTCGTTGTCATAACATTGCCATTGGTTTAAAACAGTGATTGCATATAGATTCGCCGCTGATGGCAAGTTAGAAAGTGAGCGAAGTTGTTGGGCTCCATTTGGCTTTTCAGCCGTCAGTTCTGTTTGGAAGCTCCGACCTCATCACGCTCATTCATGATAAGCTTATCTTCATTCTTTTCTCGGCCAAGATGCAACAACACTTTTCTCCTTAAGGTTCAGTGATCATGTCTCCTTTGCTCCCTGGAAAATGGTCAGTTTTCTCCGGTATCTCCTCAAGTAAGATTGGCCAAAATGTGTAGAATGGCACAGCTTTCTGATTCAGAAAAGTCTCATGTTAGATACTGTGGCTGAGTTTGCCAGACATCTGGGTTTTTGACCAGACAGTCTAGGCCTGGTCATAGAGGTCAACAAGGCATCTAAATGTCCAGTCAAAACTGTGTATTTTTGGGCATCCGGGTAGCGTAGCGGTCTATTCCGTTGTCTACCAACAAGGGGATTGCCGATTCGAATCCCTGTGTTACCTCTGGCTTGGTCAGGCATACCTACAGACACAATTGGCCGTGTCTGTGGGTGGGAAGCCGGATGTGGGTGTGTGCCCTGGTCACTGCACTAGTGCCTCTGGTCAGTCAGGGCACCTGTTCGGGGGGGAGGGGGAACTGCGGGGAATAGCGTGATCCTCCCACGTACTATGTCCCCCTGGCGAAACTCCTCACTGTCAGGTGAAAAGAAGTGGCTGGCGACTCCACATGTATCAGAGGAGGCATGTGGTAGACTGCAGCCCTCCCCGGATTGGCAGAGGGGGTGGAGCAGTGACTGGGATGGCTCGGAAGGGTAGGGTAATTGGCCAACTACAATTGGAGAGAAAAAGAAGTGACGCAAAAAAACAAAAACTGTATTTTTTTTTATTCAAAACCAACAATGCATATGCTGGCCAGTTGAAACAAAGCATTATTTAAAGCAGTGTTTGTTTTCACACAAGCAGGGAGTGAATTATACATTATTGAGTAGTGCACGTATTTCTCTGAACACAGATGGTAACTGGAAAAAACACAACCACGTTGTGAATAACTTGTACATGTGCTTTCAAAGCATATGGTGCTCAAGTAGGTTATGGCAGAAATGAGATCCACTGTTTCCTCTGTAATTGTTTCTTTTTCTAATATCGGGTGGTTGTTGGCAACGTTTGGATTTTGTTCGAGTTTTGGTTCTGGAGGTTACAGCACCATCTCTTCCAATTCGGGTTATTATGCTACCATGAGTGTACTAACACTGTCTAAAAGCTATATCAAGTATTTAGAAGTCATTAGTAAATTGAGCAACCGTTATACTGGATCGATAACACAAACCAACACATATAAGTGCATGTTGTCCGGTTTGGCCAAATTGAAAATCTGGTAACCCTAACTGTAGCAAAATGACCAACAGACTTAATTTTACTTGTTGCTAAAGAAGTCCTCAGTCTCCTGTCTTAGAATTGTCTGCTTTTCCATTTCAGCCTTTTAGAGCTAGCTAGCTAGTTATGTACCGGTTGGGAATAAGTCTACATGGCTCTTTGACATGCTCCATGTGGAACCTGGGACTTATTTCGCAGTTAAATACAGCTACGCAGGAAACACTGACATCTGAATTGGTACTCGGATGGATCAAAAGTTGCAGTCGTACTTGAGCTTAATTCAAAGGCACAACTAATTTCAAAATATGGCATTAGTTCATGAAATTATGGCGCATACATACATTTTAGCATGCAGTATGAGGTTAGCTTACAATCACACTATAAGGCAGTTAGAAAGATTTGAAAAAAATTATCAAATATTCCAACAAGTGTGTGTTGTATGTGTTATATAAAGCACTGCAGACATAATAACAGCACTAAAGCATTTTAAAAAATGCAGGTAACAGACGTCCGGGTAGCGTAGCGATCTATTCCGTTGCCTACCAACATGGGGATCGCCGGTTCGAATCTCTGTTACCTCTGGCTCGGTCGGTCATCCCTACAGACACAACTGGCCATGTCTGCAGGGTGGGAAGCCCTGACCTCTAGTCGGTCAGGGCGCCTGTTCGGGGGGGGGGGTGAGAACTGGGGGGAATAGCGTGATCCTCCCACGCACTACATCCCCCTGGTGAAACTCCTGTCAGGTGAAAAGAAGCAGCTGGCGACTCCACATGTATTGGAAGAGGCATGTGGTAGTCTGCAGCCCTCCCCGGATTGGCGGAGGGGGTGGAGCCAAGTACAATTGGGGAGAAAAAAGGGGGGAAAGTCCCCCCCCCCAAAAAAAATGCAGATAAGAGAGCCAGATGAAGTTATCATTATTTTCATTAAATGTAGTCACAGTTTTAGCGGTTAAAATTATTTTGTGAACTCATATTAAGAAGAGAACACGCCATCGTAGATTGATAATATAATAATTTCATATATGTGTGTGTGTGTGTGTATGTGTGTCAGCCCTGTGATGGCTTGGCAGCCTGTCCAGGGTTTCTCCCCGCCTGCCACCCAGTGACTGCTGGGATAGGCTCCAGCATCCCCGCGACCCTGCCAGCAGGATAAGCGGTTTGGATAATGGATGGATGGATGGAACAATTAAGTTTATAAATCCCTGGGCCTAATGGTGGGCTCATGTGGCACTTGTCTTAACTTATATTGATACATTTGTTTCCTTAGATCACTGCCATCTGATTATGACATTAGCATCTTAACATGACATTAATTCCCAAAAGGAATTCAACATTTCCTACAATGATGAACGGTAACAACTGACTGCCTGGCTTCGAAAACCGTGTGAAACACTTTGCAAAAGGTATGTAGGTGGCATTTTTTTTCTCAACAGTTTATATGGCTAGCAAATATTCCATCCATCCATTATCCGAACCGCATATACTGCTCTCAGGGTCGCGGGGATGCTGGAGCCTATCTCAGCAGTCACTGGGCGGCAGGCGGGGAGACACCCTGGACAGGCCGCCAGGCCATCACACACACACACACATACCTAGGGACAATTTAGTATGGCCGATTCACCTGACCTACATGTATTTAGACTGTGGGAGGAAACCGGAGCCCCCGGAGGAAGCCCATGCAGACACGGTGACAACATGCAAACTGCACACAGAGGATGAACTGGGATGACCCCCAAGGTTGGACTACTCCAGGTCTCGAACCAAGGACCTTCTTACTGTGAGGCGACCGCGCTAACCACTGTGCCACCACTAGCAAATATTATATTTATCAATATAGCTAGCTAGCTTGTTAAGCATCTTATAATCGCTAACTTAATGTTACCATTATTTTCCTATGGCAGTGTAATCTAAGAGTCACCTAAGACATACACTACCGTTCAAAAGTTTGGGATCACCCAAACAATTTTGTGTTTTCCATGAAAAGTCACACTTATTCACCACCATATGTTGTGAAATGAATAGAAAACAGAGTCAAGACATTGACAAGGTTAGAAATAATGATTTGTATTTGAAATAAGATTTTTTTTACATCAAACTTTGCTTTCGTCAAAGAATCCTCCATTTGCAGCAATTACAGCATTGCAGACCTTTGGCATTCTAGCTGTTAATTTGTTGAGGTAATCTGGAGAAATTGCACCCCACGCTTCCAGAAGCAGCTCCCACAAGTTGGATTGGTTGGATGGGCACTTCTTTGAGCAGACTGAGTTTCTGGAGCATCACATTTGTGGGGTCAATTAAACGCTCAAAATGGCCAGAAAAAGAGAACTTTCATCTGAAACTCGACAGTCTATTCTTGTTCTTAGAAATGAAGGCTATTCCATGCGAGAAATTGCTAAGAAATTGAAGATTTCCTACACCGGTGTGTACTACTCCCTTCAGAGGACAGCACAAACAGGCTCTAACCAGAGTAGAAAAAGAAGTGGGAGGCCGCGTTGCACAACTGAGCAAGAAGATAAGTACATTAGAGTCTCTAGTTTGAGAAACAGACGCCTCAAAGGTCCCCAACTGGCATCTTCATTAAATAGTACCTGTTAGAGCCTGTTTGTGCTGTCCTCTGAAGGGAGTAGTACACACCGGTGTAGGAAATCTTCAATTTCTTAGCAATTTCTCGCATGGAATAGCCTTCATTTCTAAGAACAAGAATAGACTGTCGAGTTTCAGATGAAAGTTCTCTTTTTCTGGCCATTTTGAGCGTTTAATTGACCCCACAAATGTGATGCTCCAGAAACTCAATCTGCTCAAAGAAGTGCCCATCCAACCAATCCAACTTGTGGGAGCTGCTTCTGGAAGCGTGGGGTGCAATTTCTCCAGATTACCTCAACAAATTAACAGCTAGAATGCCAAAGGTCTGCAATGCTGTAATTGCTGCAAATGGAGGATTCTTTGACGAAAGCAAAGTTTGATGTAAAAAAAATCTTATTTCAAATACAAATCATTATTTCTAACCTTGTCAATGTCTTGACTCTGTTTTCTATTCATTTCACAACATATGGTGGTGAATAAGTGTGACTTTTCATGGAAAACACGAAATTGTTTGGGTGATCCCAAACTTTTGAACGGTAGTGTAAGTAGTATTCTTGTGTATTGAGAAGATAGGATGGGATTATTCATGTAAACAGCTAGTGAGGGTAAAGTGATGTGGAAAATGAAAGTCATATTTTCAAAATACACTTCTCTAACACATTTGCCATATATTTTTTTGCAAACAACATTCTAAGTGTGTCTTATCTGAAAATATGATTTGGGTGTGTAAAATCTGTTCAACCCTGTTAATGGGCGCGTGTAAAGTGATTTTATATTGACTCGTGTTTACGGACTTTTTAGAGGCTCTTATTATTGAATTAAAGAAACTGGGTCTTACAACTGACCCCCAAAAGTAAACAACCTAACTTTGGGATCATTTATGCAGTCAGAGGTATGTACACTGATAAAATTGCAATAAACAAACAAACAAACAAACACACAGATAGATAGATAGATAGATAGATAGATAGATAGATAGATAGATAGATAGATGGATAATGTTCTGTTTCCTTCTCTGTTGCAAATGACCCTATTATGCAAGAAAACATTATGAGAATTAAAATGTTACATGATATTAAGAAAGGGCGGCATGGTGGCACAGTGGTTAGCGCGGTTGCCTCACAGCAACAAGGTCCAGGGTTTGAGCCCCGGGCAGTCCAACCTTGGGGGGGTTGTCCCGGGTCGTCCTCTGTGTGGAGTTTGCATGCTCTCCCCGTGTCTGTGGGAGGTTTCCTCCGGGGGCTCCGGTTTCCTCCCACAGTCCAAAGACATGTAGGTCAGGTGACTCGGCCATACTAAATTGCCCCTAGGTATGAATGTGCATGTGCATGTGCGTGTGTGTGTGTGTGTGTGTGTGTGTGTGTGTGTCAGCCCTGTGTGATGGCCTGGCGGCCTGTCCAGGGTGTCTCCCCACCTGCTGCCCAATGACTGCTGGGATAAGGTCCAACATCACCGTGACCCTGAAGGCAGGATAAGCAGTTTGGAAAATGGATGGCTGGATAAGTTGCCTGATGGCTAATTCCTTGAAGCACTACAACAAGTATGAACAACATAATTTTATGTTTGAAATGATCCATTTTGAAACCAGTGGGATAAAATGTGAACGCCGGTGTAGATCCATCTACTAACACATTCTGGAGGTTCTGTGCTGGTGAACCTGTAAATTAAACCACCAAATTAAACCACGTGAATAGTTTTTCTTTCTTTTGTTAGCCCAATATCATTATATTAGGTTATACTGGTGACATTAAGCGTGCAACTGCATGTCTCAGGTTTGAGATCATCTTTATCACGTGTGTGTGAGTCAAGTGCATCATAAAAGTAGAATGGAGTGAGGTACCTCCTACTGCACAGTTTGAATGATCCTAATTGCTATTCATTGCACTTCTAAATCTAATAGCTTTCCTTTGGCCTTTATTTTACACATATATCAATCATCACACGTAGTAATACTTTACAACACAGAGCAATAATAGTCAAATGTCTCTGTATGTAAACTTGGGGATCGCCCTGATACATTTTTTTTTCTTCGCTCATTAGAAACGCTAGCACTCGGCGCAACAGCCGGCAGACCCTTCCCTGGGTGCGTATGAAAGGGCCGAGGATATAGGGTTATCCACTCGTAATGTCATTCTTCTTTTGTTCCTCAGTCTAGTGTTGTGTGGGAAGTGCAAGAGCAAATCCCACCGGCATCTGTTATTTAATTGTTAATGCTAAGCGTAAGGTTACATTACTCATGTTTCATGTTGGCCTCACTCGCCTTGTTAACACGGGTCCCAGGGTATGTTTTGTTACGGCGCGATGTGATTCAGCAGTGTGCAGCCCAGGGTTGGCCAGAATCTGCAGGGGTTTTTATTCCTCGGGCGTGAAACCAAACGCTGCTTAATGCCTCGGTTCGGAGGATGCTGCAGCAGCTGACACACTACTCTTAGGTCGTGTTATGCTACCCGGATCGTAACTCAACAGTTAGCCAATTTACTGCCTCCTTTTTTTTTTTTTTTGCTTAAGTTGTGAATTATGGGGATCATCTGTAGGTGGCCATGTTGGTGTTATTTTCCTATAAAAGGAACAATTGTCCCTTTCACACCAGGCCCACTTAGCAAACGCTGCTAATGCAAGAGATAAAGCCCGGCACATGGTGAGGTGCCAGCTTCAGAACAGATAGTTGGATATTACACCTTTGTACGGATATCCATAAGAATGACTGGTCCTCTGCAAATGAAGACGTAATCTGTCCGACGCGACCCACTTTTTCATTTGCAATTCAATCAGATTAACAATCTGTCATGTTGTGCAAGGGGCATCCCTACAAATAAACTGTGAAGGTAACTGGAGGTTGCAATGTGTTCCCTCTGCTGTCTGTTTGTTTGTTTTCTTCTTTTCCTCTGTGCCCCCCTCCCCGCCCTCCCCAACGCCGCCTTGATTATGCGATTGTTCTGCATTGGGATGAATGTCACGGCTCTACAGGGACGCCTGGAGCAGTGCGAGGTGAAACTGTGCCCCTCTCGTGAGCCGTTTTGTGCACGTTTGTCTGATCAGTGCACGTTTCATTTCCTTTTTGGATGCTGTTTTTCTGGATTTATTTTTGGTATGGATTTTTTTTCTTCTCCTTTTTCTGGGCCATCTCTGGGTCTGATGGCATCATGCATTGGTCCAAATGCTGTCCCATCCTTATATGGTCAATCCATTCAGGTTTTGTAATGCTAGTACTTCAAGTCCTCCATCCTATACTCTCTATACACTCACCGGCCACTTTATTAGGCACACTTGTCCAACTGCTCGTTAACGCAAATTTCTAATCAGCCAATCACATGGCAGCAACTCAATGCATTTAGGCATGTAGACATGGTCAAGACGATCTGCTGCAGTTCAAACCGAGCATCAGAATGGGGAAGAACGGTGATTTAAGTGACTTTGAACGTGGCATGGTTGTTGGTGCCAGACGGGCTGGTCTGAGTATTTCAGAAACTGCTGATCTACTGGGATTTTCACGCACAACCATCTCTAGGGTTTACAGAGAATGGTCCGAAAAAGAGAAAATATCCAGTGAGCGGCAGTTCTGTGGGCAAAAATGCCTTGTTGATGCCAGAGGTCATATATATATGTATATATGTATGTATACATATAGTGCATTAAAACTTTTTTTTTCCTGTATCTGTGTTGATATTCCACTCCTCATTAGTTGAGCACTTATATCACCATTGACGGTTTCGGAAAAAAAACAACCCTATATATATATATATATATATATATATATATATATATATATATATATATATATATACACACACACACACACACACACACACACACACACACACACATAGTCATATATGTACACACAAATATACATACATACATATATTTATTTATTTATAAATAAATAAAATGTTATGGAAGTTTGAGTAGTAGGTTGTTTTTTCTTTAGTTACCGAAACATTATGACTCAAGTTTCTGGAGATATGTTTATCTTTGTTCTGTATCGCTTCTCCACAAACAAACAAAACATCAGACATGAACCGAGTCAACATTTCCATTACTGTCTAAATAAACTGTCAGGGGCCGCTGAGATAGTTATTCTGAGGATCTTGAAAGATCTGCATGCAGTATCAAAGCTTTTTTTGTGTCTATGTGTGTATTAAGTATGCATGTGTAAGCAAATACATATGTGAGATAACGCATTATTACAATTATGATCCCTGCCCTTCTCTGTGGGTCTGCAGTTAATCCTGCACCTGAGAGACGTACTGTCGGTTGTTGTATTTTAGGGAGAAAGGCAAAAATCCCTTAATGGAAAACCCACTTGTTCAACAGCAAACATGAGGAGAGACATTGTTGAAACCAATAATCCATAATTGTTAATCAAACTTTTTTCCCCGTCACTGCACAGCTTGGGGCAATTACATTTAGCAAGGCATTTGTAATTTAACAAAAAATGTTTTATATTGTGTGTTAATCAGTTCCTGAATGATAACCAGTGTTGTGCTGAAAATGTGCACCACATTTGTATTAAAACTTCCCCTGAACTCTTTTCTGAATTCAGATTCATCAGACCAGTAATCACATCCTGTTTGCCGTTACTCTTTTTCAAAGGGAGAAAGTTTTGACACCCTGGCCTGATTGAAAATAAATCAGTAATACTTTTTGGCACTGCAATTAATATTGCATAGAGTTGGTTTCAGAGGTCCATCTAAAAATATACTGAATAATTGATCCTGAAAGCTAAGTTCAAAACCGATCCAGGTTTATAGGGGGCCCCTAAGTACGTGAAGAGCTGGATTTTGACCGTTAGAAATATGCACTCCACATAGCAGCTCATGATTGATGGATTTCTTAAAAGGAGCAACATGCTAAGAGGTAAAGGCCAAAATCACCTTAAAAAAAACACACACACACACATATTATATATATATATATACCGCTCATGTGTATATATACATGCATGCATACAAGCATAACATGTGAATACAGTTTGTATAGTTGGTTGCAAATGTTGCATACCAAAGGGATCGTGCAGTAGCTATTGCTGGAATTCAACACTTATTCACTGACTTGCAGCTAAAAGACCATACAGGATTTCAGATTTTTTTTTCTTCTTTTACTTAGATGTGGGTCACTCAGTCTAAAAGACACTTGACCTGTTTTAGTTTTTTTTTTTCCCCCTGTTTGGTGGCATAACTGGTTGGAATAAAAGTCCCTGGGTTAATACAGCATGAAGCACTCGCAGTAAACTGAAAATGCATCATTCCTGATGCCATTAGCCGGTACTAGTTATTCTTCTACTGTGACCGTTCAAACCGGTCAATAGAAACGAAGTCCACTCACAAACATGTGTGACTTCATTGTGAGGTCCGGGGCGGTCCGCTGTTCTCCGTCTAGTGTTCGTTTAAACGCGAGGGAGGAAGGAGCACACAAAAAAATTAGAGCACATGGTGTGTCGCAGCAAGCAATGAAGGGCCGCAAGCTGTTTCTGGCCCTACCGACTTCCCTTTATTCCTCATAAAAAGTAAAGACGTGGTGACTACATAGGGCCAAAATAGAATTCATAGCTCTCTTTGACTCATTTATTTCAAAACGGACTGATGTTTCTATCCCGTAACAAGTCATTGCATCCCCAAAAACTGGCGCTTATTGAATATTGTTATAGTGGATGTTTGTGTCCGTTTCTCGGCTTCTCCTCTAAGCGTTGGCTGTTGGGGACTAATGTATACCACCACGGGGCTAAATGGGCTCTATCCTAACATCTGTGCCTCTATGCTTCATCGAGCAGCCTGCCACTCCCTAAGCACTTAGCAGACGACAGGGCTTCGCTCTTCCTCGGCATGCCTCTCCGAACACAGGGGATATCGTTTTCATGCAGCCGCGTCCCCCCCTTTAAAGGCAATGTTCAAACAACGTGCAGTGAACCGCACCAAAGCAGACGAGGTCGAACACGTACGATGAAATTCTCCAAAGTGGCTCCACCATCAAAAGAACCCGATTTGATGAAAAAGGAAAGGTAAACACGCTCAGGAATAGTTTGCAGAAAATCTTTGTGCAGAAATGAGAAAACTATTCAACTAGTCCTTGTCCTCTCCTCTTCTTCCAGCAATGAATATCTTGTGAAGCTCGGCAATTAAAAAGGACGCAGTCGCTGATCGGTTAACCCAACAGTTGGAGAGAAGCAGAACCAGCGAAGTGATTCGGAAGATAAGTCTTGCTTTTGGGCATGACGGTGAATATTAAGGTGAGAGGTTGAGAAGAGGGTTGTTGATGACTTGAGTAATTGAACTCGTGCACATCAGAGCTATCACAAGTGGCTGACTTAGAAGTGAAGGAGCTTAAGAAATTATACGGATAATAAAAGTGAATATTTTTAGCGTCATTGTGATGAGCCTGATAAAAAAAAAAAGGGAAATGAGGATCAGATGACTTAAATGACCTGTCCTTCCATAATCCTAGTTAATGGATCCAATTTCCGTCAAAAAAAAATGTGTCATCATCATCGAAATATGAAAATAGAATAGAACAAATGAGGAAATGTGAGTCCCTGACTGGTTATTGAAGGATGTTATGAAAGGGGGAAAAAAAGAGTGGAGTAAAGAATTTTCTGTGTCTTCTTTTTCATTGAACTTTAGTTGTAAAACTAAACTAAACTAAAACTTAACTAAGCAAAGCTGCAGGGGTCCGCTGACCGAGAATGTTCCACCCATCCATTATTTGAACGACTTATCCTGCTCTCAGGGTTGCGGGGATGCTGGAGCCTATTCCAGCAGTCATTGGGTAGCAGGCATGGAGACACCCTGGACAGGCCATCACAGGGCCCACACACACACATCCATTCATACCTAGGGACAATTTAGTACTGCCAATTCACCTGACCTACATGTCTTTGGACTGTGGGAGGAAACCGGAGCACCCGGAGGAAACCCACGCAGACACGGGGAGAACATGCAAACCCCACACACAGGACGACCCGGGATGACCCACCAAGGTTGGACTACCCCGGGGCTCGAACCCAGGACCTTCTTGCTGTGAGGCGACCCCGCTAACCACTGCGCCACCATGCCGCTTTCCCGAGAATGTTCTAAAACAAAACAAACACAAAAAAAAACTCGGAGCCTTTCAATTTGCAGTCCATCTCCAGGTGGTCTACAAGAAAATTCTTTGTCTTCTGTTCAGACTTGTGGCAAGGAATCAATGGATAGCTTCAATTAAATTATCGGTTTTCTAGGATGTCCAGCTAATTAGAGCCATAATCCAGAGCAGCTTTGAAAGTTCAAAGTTTTTAATGATGGAAACGGAAGGCATTGGGACTAGCAGTATTGGTCTCTTTGAGCCCATCCCCCTAATCCTATGAGTACACAGACGGGTCTCTAACTCCTGCACTGCTTTGACAAGTCTATTACCTTTACTATCGACTAAATCCAGAAATAATTGTAGAAATGATAGGTGAGATTGTTCAACTCCTCTAAACAATGTTTCCTGCTGGTTCATTTCACAGAAAGCAAAAACTGATGCATTTTTTTTAATCCATATTAGAACTGCTATTCCTTATAAGCACTGTAGTAAGTGGATCAACAAAGCCAACATGAGAAAACTATGTCTGTTAACAGAAAAAGTGGATTAATAAGGTTCAGATTCTGTGTGCCCGTTGCCTCAGCTTGCAGCTTATTGCCTCCTTCGGCCTCCTCGTCAAAATAATGTGTCCCAGCTCGGCCCAGGTTATTGGTGAAGGTAAACCATCAAGACGCTGAGCAAATACTATGAACACAGCAAATCTCTCAAGGGCAGGTCTGCTTTCGATACGTTGTGGGGCTCAAGCTCGGACCTCAAAATTAGAGAAATTTAGGCAGAGCAAAAGGTAGGCAAATTGGAACAAGAAATTCACAAGTGGTTAGATTTGAGTGGGCGCCCACACCGACACTTGGCACAGCTAGAATAAAGATGGGTGGGTAAGCTTTATAATTAAGGTTATCTTTGTGGAACCACCTTCCATGGACGTAATCTAGAGTTAGACATGACAATTTAGTCTAAAAGTAAATTCTGAATTTTCCCAGAATCGCTGTCTACCTTTCCAGCAATGACCCACACCCATCTTCAGCACTTGTACCACAGGACATACGTCTCTACACCGAGGCTTTCACTGAAAAGCTAAAACCATCCATCCATCCATTATCAGAACTGCTTATCCTGCTCTCAGGATCGTGGGGATGCTGGAGCCTATCCCAGCAGTCATTGGGCGGAAGGCGGGGAGACCCCCTGGACAGGCCACCAGGCCATCACAGGGCCAGCTAAAACCCAATGATTATGAAAACGTCTTCAGTTCATCTGGATACAACGTTTATTGACAGACGTTTCATCACTCAACTAAGTGACATCTTCAGTCTCAACTGACTGCAGGTATCCCCACCCTTATCAACAATACAGTTGCATAACGAAACCAACGATCAGTTTCAATGCAAATATGGGTGTGACCATTAACTAGAGAATCAATGGCCATGTGTACTATTCACCGAGGATTTGGGAATGTTTACAATCACAGCATTGTAAGATGGTGACAGACAATCCTCCGTGAATAGTACACATGGCCATTGTAACTCCAGTTAATGGTCACACCCATATTTGCATATGAAACTGATCGTTGGTTTTGGTCGTTATGCATCTGTCGCCATCTTACAATGTGGTGATTGCAACTATTCCCGAATCCTCTGTGAGTAGTACACATGTCCATTGAAACTCTAGTTAATGCCACACCCATATTTGCATATGAAATTGGTCGTTATGCAACTGTATTGTTTATAAGGGTGGTGATAGCTGCAGTCAGTTGAGACTGAAGATGTCACTTTGTTGAGTGATGAAATGTATCTGTCAATAAAAGTTGTGTCCAGATGAACTGAATCAACCTGCTTTGACAATGATTGTGAACTTTAGTCTCATGTCTAATGGGATGGCTGACTCGTCTGGCAGCAGGATGTTGACTACTAAGGAATTTACAAGAAAATATACCAGTTTTATAATATATAAATACTATACTAACACCAGTTACTGGTGCAGCCACCTTTAGATATATTATTCCCAAATCTTGAAGTTGTTAGTATGGGCAGAGCAAGCTCATTCAGGAAACTCTTAACGGCTGAAGTAGTTAGACTCGATCAGGTATTACCTCACATATTAACTACACACCGATCATAATCACCCCTGCTTAAATGCAAGCTGAATGACAAGTTGCTGTCCTTACGTATGCCAATGGTGCTGATGTTATGTTTGCCTCATTGCTGCTCAGCTTACTCCACCCCACCTGCCACCTGTTTCAATCTGTTCTAAGTGTTGTAAGGGGATCACACACCGTGTTATTGATCATTTCAGTTCACTCCAGGTGCAGTCTGTCATTCATTCATTGCCAAAGTTTAGTTATGTTGTCATTCCAATGCAATATATATTATTTACATATGTGATTTGTCAAGATTCAACCTGTCCTATCGCAATAATCAGAGGATGTATGTGATGTCCAATATGTATGTGTAGTTGCACCACCATGAAGCTTGGAATAAGCTTTGTCCCTTTGGCTTTTCACCTCGCTGTATTTGCATCTTTTCGGTGCTGTGTCCACCATTGTCATACGCATTCCTCTTGGATGCGTGCTTACGATCTCAATCTGGCACCCGGTCACAACGTTTTTATGGAGTCCCACTACTCATAAGATTAACGCCGGAAACATCTCATACACAGCAAAATAAGAAAATGCAGGCAGAGGACAGGGCCTCTGCAGATACAGCGGTGACATGGGGGGAGGTCAGTGGTTGGGTAGGCAGTGGGCATTCACAAATCCAAATTACATACTTTTGTGCTATCTAATGTTTTATAACAATCTGATCTTTCTTCATTCTTCCAACTGCCACAGAATTCTAGAATATTGTGCCCCCCTCTGGCTGAGCTACATTCCAAATGAAAACCTAACAAAAATATTGTCAAAGTACATATAAAGTACTATGTTCTTGTTTTATATGATTTTTGATAGCTGTGGAATGACTAAGTAATACCATTGCCTCACATCATTACATTACACTGCATTACGTCACTAAAACCCCCCAAAAATGCTTCTTTTTTAACTCCACTTTGGCAGACATACCGCAGTACAACAGATAGCTGTGCTTTGTTGGTTGCGTCAGTGGTCTCATCGACTTGTATGGACACGAAAGGGGCTGCATTTACCTCATCTTTAATGTTCTGTAGAAAAGTGTCACTTACTGCCAAAATAAGGTCGTTTTGAATACAGTCCGATGCTCTGGAAAACACTGGGGAAACTTCAAGATGCGTTGCCAACTGCTGGTCTTTCTCCGCAATGAGGTTTAAGAGCACCACGTAGTTTCCCCGGTGCTTTCCTTGTTTCCCCTGAAGGTTAATTCCTGTTTCCCTAAGAAGTAAATAGCATATATCAAGTCCTTCAGAATCTCACAATTTTCCCTCACCTTCGCGTTGTGCGTGGAGACTTGCTGTTTGCTAGCCTCGTTTAAAGCTATGTTGATCGGAGAGCAGTTTCCAAAGGTTTTCAATGCTATTTGATGTCAAATGTGTGAACTGGACCGCTCATGCTTGACTCGCGCTGGAGGCAGGTTGTTCAGGTCACAGTAGCCGGCACCAACCCATACATTGTCCTGCTCTCGAAAACAGCAAACAAGGGAAGCAGTACAGCCTGCTAGTGGTAGCATCAGAGCCGCAGCCGTATAGCCACTCTTTCCTTACGCTGCACTCCGGCTGGAATTATCGGATGATTTTCTGCCCTTTACACTAGTGGAGGTCAGGGAGAGCTGGTGTAGGCCTGCCTTGCTTGATGACAAGTAATTTTTGCTGGTAATCCAGTTTATTAAAACTCTGAAGACGTACAATGGTCGACATGACTGATTTTGCTCTGAAGCGTAGCTAAGCTGCTCAAATTCAAATGAGCTAGCTTGCTTTCTTGATAGCAGAAACATCTGATTGGCTCGCACTCCTGCCATAAGCAGTGCCTTTCCTCATCCACTGATTTCGCCTTAAGCTACGCATACGCAAACTGCGAAATTCACAAGGTTAAAGGCAATCCTGAATAAAGCAGAGCCTACCCTTCCCATTGGAAAAAGTAGGCGAGCTTGTGCGCTATACGGCGTCTCGCTCTTAGAAGTTTAAGGACTTAAAAAGGACAAGGACATAAAAATATCATTAAAATACATTATAACACAGCATACTTACTTGTAACTAGAGTGAGATTTTGATATGTTGCTATGAATTTGTTGTGTGGTTATTCTGATTAAATTATCACAGCATAGGCACTGCCTACCCTGCCTACCCCGACCACATGTCATTGAGATACAGACAGTGCCACACACATCTAGTGGGTCATAAGTGATGATTGAGAGATTATGTTTGCATGAGTATATAGCCCCACGTTGTTTTTTGGTAAAATCCTACTCATTCTGCCTTGAAGTTGTTCACTTATCTGTAGTCAAAGCAAATTTAACATGTCAGTGCATTACATGCACCTTTTGCACCTTCAGATGAAACCTAGGCAATGTAAATCCTGTGAGACAATCTTGAAAACATGCTGCACAGCAAACCGTTAAAGCTTCATATCTACACTTTATATGTCTGTCTGCACGGATTGAGAGTGTTTGCCATGTTTTTATTTTTTCATGATATTCAAATAGGATGGTTGCCAAGGCCACATGGGTCTCATCTATTGTTCTCAAATGAAACAAGTTAGATATGCTAATGCAATTTTGAAACTCATAAGCACACTGAAACATCTGATGTCAACATTATGGAACCACTGGCCACAATGAGAGCTGCAACTCCATAGCCTAACTCGAAAAGCACATACATTTCTCTGTACTGTCTCGTATTATCTGCAAAACAAACACATAATATGACAATAAACACATTTAAAGGGAAAAAAGTGCATTACAGTTAATTGATGTTTATCATAGTCTATTTAAACAACAAAATCTATGATGCATCCCATTTCGAAAGAAAAAAAAATCCCATTTATTTCTTCTTCGTCCTTTTTTGGTGTTCCTTCAATTCTTATCTAGCATTCTGAGACTAATGGCTGACCTCGCCTGTGCACGTGGGCTATGTGCACTAAGGCTTGTATTTACCATGCCCCTTAGCATCTCTGTGTCTTACATCCATTCAGGGCAACAAAATCAAGATTTCCATTTTTTTCCCTTTCATTGCATTTCATGTTTGAGGAGGAAAGATAAAAAAAGATTGCTTTCTGGAAACATGTCATCGCCATGCAATGTGTGCGGCTGCAGCGGCACGGGGAAGATAAAGCAAAGAGTACAACGCTAAACTTCACTGGCTTTCACCTTCACAAGCAATGGTTGAGAGCGATAAAACACCCTTTAATATGATGGAAACGCACTGGCAAATACTGTTAAAAATATGCAGATATGCTGATTTCATTTCACCCAGGCTGGCTATGATAGTGGCATGCAAGCAGAAAAGGTTTGGTGGAAAAGAGAAGATCCTGATGCCAAATGTCCCCCCCGATTTATTTTCAGCTGATGTTGATTCTTCTTGTGACAGCTGGGAAGTGAAGCTGAATAGAAGGGAGTTAATTTATATCGCATAAATAAAATTAATGCTTTTCAAACATTAGCAAAGGTAAGCAGCATTCTGTGGCAGACTCCCTGTTTTTCACTATAAAAATTGTATGCAGGGGGCGTCCGGGTGGCGTGGCGGTCTATTCAATTGCCTACCAACTAGGGGATCACCGGTTCGAATCCCCGTGTTATCTCTGTTTTGGTCGGGCGTCCTTACAGACACAATTGGCCATGCTTGCGGGTGGGAAGCCGGATGTGGGTATGTGCCATGGATGTATTATAGTAGAACTGGATACGGTGCCGCCAATTTTTTTCCAGTGGTCACTTGTGGTATGGCAGCGAAAAATCCCCTGCGACCCAAAAAGCATTTTCCCCATAGACCATCCATCCACCCATTATCTGAACCGCTTATCCTGCTCTTAGGGTCGTGGGGATGCTGGAGCCTATCCCAGCAGTCATTGGGCAGCAGGTGGGGAGACACTCTGCCATTGTAAAAGAGACGCCTGCAAAACTGTTGACAGGACACCTGTAGCGATAATCATGGTCAATTATTACTCTTTGTATTGTATATTTTAAGCCATGGGGTGTTAATCTTTTTAAAACTTTTCCAAAGCCCAGAAAAATCTCTTTTTTTTTCTTTCTGCATGACGGCACGGCTGTGTACGAGCCGTTCTCATAGCCTAGAGGCATGATGGGAGTAACACTACTACAGTGGGCTCCATGTACCCAGAAGTAACCCGGAAGCCAAAAACTTTTTTTGGCGTATGCGCCAGGCAAGCAATTCTCATAGGAATGAACAGGCGCCATTTTAAGATATGGTATCCAGTTCTACTGTAATACATCCATGGTATGTGCCCTGCTCGCTGCACTAGCGCCTCCTCTGGTTGGTCGGGGCGCCTGTTCGGGAGGAAGGGGGAACCGGGAGGAATAGCGTGATCCTCCCACGTGTTATGTCCCCCTGGCGAACTCCTCACTGTCAGGTGAAAAGAAGCGGCTGGTGACTCCACATGTGGTAGTCTGCAGCCCTCCCCGGATCGGCAGAGGGGGTGTAGTAGAGATCGGGATGGCTCGGAAGAAAATTGGGGGGGACAGTTGTATGCAGTGTTGTTATTCACGTTTCCTTATACAATGTAGTCTACTTTGACGTAACCCACCAAAGGCAGCAACAAACCAGGAAGTAAAAATTGTAGTTTTCACATTCAAGGATTATCCAACAGTGATATCACCGTCAGACACTTTTCCGCTCGATTTCAGCCATGTTTCAGAGACATACATACATATATACATACACGCACTGTGCTTGGTGTGTTGTACTTGGTACTGTACTTGGAACTTGTCTCATAGCTACTCTATGTGAGAAAGTATTTTAAATTGTCTTCATTACTAATTTTTAAATTGGCAGTTTCAAAAAAAAAAACTCTAGGAATAATATTATCAAAAAAAGTCATCCCTTTTAGGTTCATACTTCTGTCTTTGCCCCTGACCAAGGCATGGCAAGAGGAACTGGAGGTGGTCCCGGGGCGCTGCACGGCAGCTGCCCACTGCTCCTAGCTACGGTGTGTGTTGGCATGGGTTAAACCTGCTATTATATTTTCTAACCACTTCTTACAACAGTGAAGAAGCAGCTTGTATGAGCTACGCTAATGGTCAAATGATAAGTGCATACGCGATCAAAAATGCAAATTTCTACTGTTGAGGCTACTGCGGGTCCAACAGGCCTCATCGACAGCAATAAAACAATACATGAATTTGATTTTTACTCCGATTTCAACACTGTGAATTTAACACTTCTTTCCCATTTTTGACTAATTTAACGGTAGAACTTAAAGACGTTGGCCATGTCAGCGTGGAGAAAAAGAAAAACAATAACATTTTCTCCTTTGATTCCAAATCAAAATAAGTAGGTCATAAGAAGCAAAAAGCAAGTACCCCCTTTCTCCTGCCTGCCTTTCACTTCCAGCCTTGGTTTCATGTTCATCCTCTGCCTCCTCCTCCCACTGTCTGTTATCTGCAGCTAAGGGCATTTTGCAGCACAGTGCAGTGTTAAGGAGCATGTACTGTAGTAGGCACGCACAAAAGTACTTTGGCACATGATGAGACGTAAGTCTTGTTTTCTCAAGGCATAAAATAGTGCATACAATGGGAGGATGAAAAGAGCTTTCTGATTTAATGAAACACATGGAGGAAGTCGCCCGATTAATCTCATTCCACATTTTTGCTGGCATACCACAATATATAAATGTATTCAGTTGCAAGTGAATTTCACATGCAAAATGCCTCTGCGTCAGGATGGAAATTTAGAACATCGTTTCTTTGGTCACGGCGGCATTTCGAGAGATTAAAAAGTGCATTAAAACCAAAACAAAGGACACAGTCACAAGGTTAAACAGGACAAGGACATTGGCACAAATAAAGACATTGGCCCTAGGTTGCGGGTGGGAACACAAACACCGTTTTAGGGTAAATGCCAAGTTTGTGTGTGCGTACGTACATGCTGATGGGCAATTTTGGGCCACGGTAGGTACAAAGTCTTGTTAGTGAGCGAGCTTAATGCTTGTGTATGTGAGCATGTGCTGAGTGGGCAGTAGTGGGGGCAGATAAGAACCTTGGATAGGGGAAGGGGTGAGGCTTTTGGAACAGAATTATGCTGGCAGGCCAATATGTCAACGTACTGACAAAAAAAAAATCTAAGTAGGCATACATATAGCGCACATAGTAGACCAGCAAATCATGACAACAGCAATGAATCAGAGCTGCACATCTCATATTTGGATTTTTGTGCGATCAAGTAACCTCTCAGTTATTTTTCATCATTTAATTTTCCAGTCAATCATTTTGCTTGTCAACAGATTTGTTAGGACTCCCAGTGGTCTTAACCCTGTGGTCTTAATAAACATTGCATGACCTACAATGGTGTGTGCAAGAATTTTAAATTTAATGCACACATCTTTATTGTTACTTTAGTGAAACACAGAACCAATTAAGTTTTTTTTTCTCCTTGGCATTTGAATTTAAATTAGTTATCCGTAGGTATGCACAGACACCATCCCCTTTATTCCGGTTGTACAAATGTGCTGCTTAGTTATGCAGTCCTGCACATGAGGCCCTGTAAATTTGAAATGACAGACTTAGCCAAAGGGATGACCCACTGGCAGCTCACTGTCATTGGTTTTCTCCCTGCGGATTAATTTGTCATGAACATTAGGGATATCATCCTTCAAGTCAGCCAATGAAAGGCATGGGATTGGCAGATAAAGGGCATGGGGGATTTGAAGAGGGTAGATTCGCAGGGCTTTGTATATATTAGAGTGTGACATAAAACCTGGAGCTAGTGTGGACTGCTTTCGCTTCAAGGTAACGGATACCTGTCTTCTTAATCATGTCCCTATGGAACATGAAGTGTGTGTGTGTGTGTGTGTCTGGGTGTGTGTGTGTGTGGGGGGGGGGAGTGAGGTGCATTGTAAAGTGGATACCGAGATGGGGGCATCCCTGTGTGACTGCATTACAGTTGGACAAGACATGAGTAAAAAGGTTAAAACATGCCAACCCAGATAGCTCTGGGAGACCCTCAGAGCTAATGTATTACTTTTCAACGCATCGATAACATTTACAACACCGCAAAGTTATCCTGCCAGCCCCCGTCCACGGTACCCACAGCTCTACCCACAACTGGAATAAACGCTCATTTGGGACATAAAACAATGCAAAAAAAAAAACAACCACAAAATAAAGACAAATTGTACAACCTTTTATGAGGATAGTAGGTAATAGGGGCGTCCGGGTGGTGTAGCGGTCTAGTCCATTGCCTACCAACACAGGGCTTGCCGGTTCGAATCCCCGCGTTACCTCCAGCTTGGTAGGATGTCCCTACAGACACAACTGGCTGTGTCTGTCAGTGGGAAGCTGGATGCGGGTATGTGTCCTGGTTGCTGCACTAGCGCCTCCTCTGGTCGGTCGGGGCACCTGTTCGGGGGGAATCGCATGATTCTCCCACGTGCTTCATCCCCCTGGCGAAACTCCTCACTGTCAGGTGAAAAGAAGTGGCTGGCGACGCCACGTGTATCGGAGGAGGCATGTGGTAGTCTGCGACCCCCCCCCCCCCCCGGATCGGTTGAGGGGGGCAGAGCAGTGACCGGGACGGCTCGGAAGAGTGGGGTAATTGACCAAGTACAATTGGGGGGGGGGGCCGTAGGTAATCAACTGCATGTCATCAATTTCATTGTTATAGACGCTATTCGGCAACCATCTCATGATACTGATTTTTTTTTTCTGATGCCGAAACAAAACTGTTGTATTTGCACTTCACGCTGCACTTAAAAAGAGAGGGTTATACCTTTGCAAGATTCTGGTCGAACTACTTCAAAAGCTTTGCCTCTGGGTTTGTCAGAGACAGGAGAGGAAAGCCTTGAACACATTATCCAGGCATGCCGCCAATGCAGTGCATTTCTGTACTCCATCGGTGTCATCACTCCGGCTATCTCGCTGCTCTTTCCAAACCTCTCACCGACACGTCGTCTCCGCGCCGTGTCATTCAGCCAAATCAACACAGGAGCGCTCACGAGTGCTTTCCCGATGCTGCGAGACTTCGCCAATCAGGCTCGACAATACCGCATTTTTTTTTACCTGTTTGTTCTCTATGGTAAGCGGACGACAAGAAGACGGTTTAAAGAGGCTCCCGCGTTGCGTCTGCAAAGGTCACCCATTTCACATCACTCTTTACATACACCATCTTTCCTCCGCACCACCCTATCCACCCCCCGACTTTGTATTTCTATCCTTTGCCTTAGTAAGAATCAATACTGCAATTTACTAGGTTGTCAAAACATTCAAATACAAATAGCTGCAGCTTCTAAGGGAGTGGGGGAGAGAGGGAGTTGTTCAGATGATGAGGCCCTGCAGAGGACACCTCAAACTGAAATATTTCTCCCACCAGCCACCATTCCTGCCCTAGTTTCATCCAGAAAAAAAAAATCATTTCCCCGCAACAAGCATTAGTTTTCATTAACTTTCTGAAAGATGACAGAAAATCAACTCAGGGCTTAGTGTGCTTGTCACCGAGGAAAAATTACATTCTGACACAAAGTTCTTAAGTGTTGTGCAGTTGAAGGGGAAAATAATACGTTAACAAAACCATTATGCTGCAGCCGGCTGTCCGGAGAAACGGGTTTGTGACGAGAGGATTGCCAGCACAAAGAGAGATGAGCCAAAGGAAGTGAGGGGATAATGGTGACCCCTGCTTCGCAACGGCTGTCCCCTTAAGCAAGGCACTAAAACCCCCATGTGCTGGGAAGCAGCGTCTCGCAGCACAAAGACCCCAGCTCCCAGGTTGATGATGTGGAACTGAATGAATGGGGAGCAGTGTTTGAAAAAAAAAAAAGGAGTACGCATGCTCTTCAAACGCCACATTTTTCACGGGCTGAATGACTCGGTAGAAACTTCACTACTTTCTGTAAGTGTCTCGAACGGAGGGTTAGGCCTAATAGTGGTTTTCGCGGCTCCAAATCCTTGAAAAGCTCATGTTTATTTCCGATCATATAGCCACAACTAAGGTTTTGAATGTCATGCTTCGGGGAATTTACCAGCTTCCTCTGGATTGTGCTGACATCAAAGCCATCTAGCTGAATGGATATGCAATTTGTAATGTGGTTTATGAGCTACACAGCACACAACACCGCTGGCCAGTGCTCACGTTTAACCACGAGTAAGGGATTGTTTTAATATTGCGTCAAACTCTGTTACTGTGATTGGCCAGGAGGACAGGAGAAATCTGCAAGGGGTGATACAATTTCTCATGAATTCCCTTTTGGATAACATACCCTAATTGGGATGCGAGGGAAGCAGCCGGATTCATGGTGCTGCTGGTGCAGGTGGCAGTGGAGGGCAGGGAAATTGTTACAGTTTATCTGGAAGAGAAGAAGTCACTATTTTTTCCCAAGAAAAAAAAAATATGGGTGTCTGGGTAATGTAGCAGTCTATTTCATTCCCTACCAGCACGGGGATCGCTGGTTCGAATCCCTGTGTTACCTCCGGCTTGGTCCAGTGTCCCTACAGACACAATTGGCCATGTCTGCGGGTGGGAAGCCGGATGTGGGTATGTGTCCTGGCCACTGCACTAGCGCCTCCTCTAGTCGGTCAGTGTGCCTGTTCAGGGTGGAGGGGGAACTGGGGGGGAATAATGTGATCCTCCCACGTGCTACGTCCCCCTGGCGAAACTCCTCACTGTCAGGTGAAAAGAAGCGGTTGGCGACTCCACATGTATCGGAGAAGGCATGTGGTTACCTGCAGCCCTGCCCGGATCGGCAGAGGGGGTGGAGCAGCAACCAGGACGGCTCGGAAGAGTGGGGTAATTGGCCAGATAAAATTGGGGAGAAAAAGGCAGAAAAAAAAATCCACTAAAAATAAAAAAGGTAAACGTCATGTTAAGATTTTAAGTGATTTTGATTTATTGGCACACACACACACACACATGTATACACTCACTGGCCACTTTATTAGGTACACCTTGCTAGTACCGGGTTGGACCCCCTTTTCCCTTCAGAACTGCCTTAATCCTTCGTGGCATAGATTCAACAAGGTACTGGAAACATTCCTCAGAGAGTTTGGTCCATATTGACATGATAGCATCACGCAGTTGCTGCAGATTTGTCGGCTGCACATCCATGATGCGAATCTCCCGGTCCACCACATCCCAAAGGTGCTCTATTGGATTGAGATCTGGTGACTGTGGAGGCCATTTGAGTACAGTGAACTCATTGTCATGTTCAAGAAACCAGTCTGAGATGATTCGAGCTTTATGACATGGCGCGTTATCCTGCTGGAAGTAGCCATCAGAAGATGGGAACACTGTGTTCATAAAGGGATGGACATGGTCAGCAACAATACTCAGGTAGGCTGTGGCGTTGACACGATGCTCAATTGGTACTAAGGGGCCCAAAGTGTGCCAAGAAAATATCCCCCACACCATTACACCACCACCACCAGCCTGCACCGTTGATACAAGGCAGGATGGATCCATGCTTTCATGTTGTTGACGCCAAATTCTGACCCTACCATCCGAATGTCGCAGCAGAAATCGAGACTCATCAGACCAGGCAACGTTTTTCCAATCTTCTATTGTCCAATTTTGGTGAGCCTGTGCGAATTGTAGCCTCAGTTTCCTGTTCTTAGCTGACAGGAGTGGCACTCGGTGTGGTCTTCTGCTGCTGTAGCCCATCTGCCTCAAGGTTCGACGTGTTGTGCGTTCAGAGATGCTCTTCTGCATACCTCGGTTGTAATGAGTGGTTATTTGAGTTACTGTTGCCTTTCTATCAGCTCGAACCAGTCTGGCCATTCTCCTCTGACCTCTGGCATCAACAAGGCATTTTCGCCCACAGAACTGCCGCTCACTGGATATTTTCTCTTTTTCGGACCATTCTCTGTAAACCCTAGAGATGGTTGTGCGTGAAAATCCCAGTAGATCAGCAGTTTCTGAAATACTCAGACCAGCCCGTCTGGCACCAACAACCATGCCACGTTCAAAGTCACTTAAATCACCTTTCTTCCCCATTCTGATGCTCGGTTTGAACTGCAGCAGATCGTCTTGACCATGTCTACATGCCTAAATGCATTGAGTTGCTGCCATGTGATTGGCTGATTAGAAATTTGCGTTAACGAGCAGTTGGACAGGTGTGCCTAATAAAGTGGCCGGTGAGTGTATATATCTATATATATACACACAGATCAATACACTAGTATATACCAACAACCAAGGAATAATTTGGACGATATCAATTTTGTTTGCATAAATACTGCACATGATCCTCGTTCAACAGTTCATGAGACATTTTCGTTGTGGATAACTTTTCTACTTTACTTTGTGTTGACCCGATCGGCTTTCGCTATGCCGGTTACTCCCTGAGAAGCTCTGTTCTGACTCCACGGCAAAACAGACAAATCAGTATAACGTCTATTTACCCCTGCAGCATGACTATTAATGATACAATTAATGAAAAAAAAATGCACGTTAACTCGCGTAATGATTAGACTCATATTTTCAAGCAAACTAAAACTGGCATAAAGTATGTTTTTCTTTTCCAATTCCCTGATGTATTACATTAGCCTTTCCCCCCGTAAACATGCAGAAAGTTTAAGCATCAGAAAAAGCCGTGCATTGGTTCAAAAACAGTTTTAACTCATTATCTATGTCCGGATTAAGTGTTACTGTCAATTACAAATAAGCTCGTTTTCCCGTTGGTATGAAATATCTCACCTTAAATAAGTCTACCATGTACGCGGTAATTTGTGTACACAATGAGAAGGTTTCCTTTTTGAGGGGTGATATTATTTTTCCTGTTTATTCACGTGACCAAATATGAATCCATTAGAATTTTTATTTTGCTGCTCAACTGATGTGGAAGTAAATATCGGTGCCCATCGTCACCATCCTTGTCGAACCTTTTCTGAGAGAGAGAAAAGAAATCTGCCAAGAGGATTTTCTCTCTCTTTTATAGTTACACCGTACATATCCCTAGTGAAATAATTCAGTGGTCTGTTCATACTAAGCAAGACACATTTCTCTGTGGACGTTTACAACATGAAACACTTTGTAAATTTAACAACATTGTTTTCTTTTGTTTTCACTTAACATTAATTTAACGAACACTGGCATTAACTAGGACAGGGGTAGAATTCCCTTTTATCTGCGGCAACAGAGGCACGGTTGCGCTGATGCTGTTCCTATAGTCAGAACATAACAATCACGTTGCTGTTTTTTTTTTTTTTTATTCCTTTTTCTCTCTCCAAACCTTGAAAAGTTCTTGTCTAAAACTGGGTAAATGTAAATTTCTTTTGCATTTAGCTCTTTCAATTGCCTTTAAATGAGAGGGGCTTCGACCCAGTAGATCCCTGCGGTGTAACTCTCAGCTCATCGGGTTGTAGTAAGATGAATTAAAGACTGGTGGCTAGGCTAGAGGCAACCGGTCATTATCCTAAACCAGGAGAGCCTTCCGTCTGACTTTTCTCATTAACTTTCAAAACTAGTGCTACAGAACAGCTACAGTGTCATGAAATGTCACAGATAAAGTAAGAGTAGAATACATTTGAAGATCAAAATGCAAATGTTAAAGTGATGCCAGCAACTTGAAACTATGGTTGAAACTACAGCAACTATGGTTCCCGTATCCTGTGTGGGAAGATGGCGGCACGAACTTACGTTTGCGGCAGCCTCACCCAGTACCATCCATGCAATGTATTTGTCCATGTCAAAGTTTGCGTCTTCGTTTGATGGCTGGGAGAGCCTGGTCTGCTGCGTCCTGTTGGCCCAGGGACCATGGTGCTGCCCAGAGCTGCACATGAAGAGGAAAGACCGAGGGTGGTCTGACAGGACATAGAAGCGGAGCAGGCTAAGCTAACTGCTAGCCCAGGCAGACTGGCAGTTCTGATAACATGGATGGCCCTCTGGCGGCAGCCTCGCCTGGCGTTAACTGTGTTTTTAGTGTCATCGTGTGGTATGCGGGAAGGTGTGTCGAAAGTCTCTGGCTGGGCGAGCTTGGTCTGCTGCATCCAGTGGGCCCAAGGACCATGGCCCTGCCTGGAGCTGTGCCCAAAGAGGAAACATCGAGGGCTGTCCGACAGGACGTGGAAGCGGAGCAGGCTAAACTAACTGATAGCCCATGCAGACCGGCAGTTCCAACAGTCATCCTGACTGGCATTCATTCTCTTGGACAAAGATTTTTTTGTAGTTTGGATATACTATGTGTTCTTGTAGTTTTGGGATATTTGTTTTTGTCTTTGTGTTGCACTGCTGTGGGCTGGGGGAAATTATAATTTTGTTTCATTTCATGTATGTAAGTGCATGAAATGAAATGACAAAGTGTTCCTGATTCCCGATTCCTGATTGAAGAGGAAGATACCATCTGCGGTATTCCACTTCAGCAAAGTTGGTGGATGTCGAAAAGAGAATTTAAAAAAAATAACTGGCGGCCTGTCCAGGGTGTCTCCCTGCCTGCTGCCCAATGACTGCTGGGATAGGCTCCAGCATCATCGCGACCCTGAGAGCAGGATAAGCGGTTTGGATAATGGATGGATGGACTGAAGTTTCGAAATTGATGCAACAGAGCCAGAGAAATGTTGCCTTTTCTACCTGAATAGGCTTCAACATCCATAACCTGAACACTACATTTCCCACTATGCCTTGCACTAGCATCTTCTCTCGCCCCAGCGTGTCAAACTGGTAAGGAGGCCGGGCTTCACTTCTGAAATGCATGGTGGATGGCTAAGTGGGCAGCACTTGGAAAATACCATAGCCATCTTTATAACACTTCACCAATAAACACACAAATGCTTCCCAAAACTGTAACTAAGACGTTTGTCGAAAAAAAAAAGAGTTACAGGTACAGATTATCAACTGACAAACAAGTACACACACCCCCAATGGAAGTATGGATGGGATTTTCTGTTCAAATATGAAAACACCTGGCTCTAAACTGGCCATCTGTTAGTACAAAGTAAAATTACTTGGGTAATTTTGTCAGACTTCAAAATGAGATATGGAACGCTTAAAAAAAACTTTTTTATATGCTATGTACTGGCCCTGTGATGGACCGGCAGCCTGTCCAGGGTGTCTCCCTGCCTGCCACCTAATGACAGCTGGGATAGGCTCCAGCATCCCGCGATCCTGAGAGCAGGATAAGCAGTTTGGAAAGTGGATGGATGGATGGATGCTATGTACTGAATGTCCTCATATTGAGTAAGCTGATCCTGACATCTAAAACCAGGTAACGTCCCCCTTACAGACCGAGAATTGAATTGAAAGGGGGATTTTTATATTTTACACTGGATCGCTGAGTGTAAGACGACTCGGTATTTAGAGTAAGTGTTAAAAAAGTGCTTCTTTCTCTAAGATTAGCAAGGCAGCAGTTTTAGCAGACACCAAACCTTGTGTTTTGGGCAGAAAGCAGCGTGTCGCCACCTTTTAGTAAGTTACAAAGTTCCATCTGTCTTTTGTTGAAGCCTCGTTTGAAGCCGTCAAGGGCTTTTAACCCTTGTAGATGACTGACTGATATGTGAGCTTTGTTGTGACTGATCACATTATGCCAATCTTTGGTGTATGACGTTTCAGTTGTAAAAAGTGACAGTCATTCTTGAGAATTACGTCTACACCTTGATTTCGATTTCAATATGCATGGGCACTGAATAATTCCTGCTCTCCGCTTTTGGCAAATAATAGTTTCAATTTTCATTTTGGATAATTATTATTCCCACACCGTTGCGGGAAGATGGCGGCGCAAAATCACGTTTGCAGCAGCCTCACCCGGTACCGATGGCGAAAGTTTTTCCTAGGACGAATCCGGAAAGTTGACTGACAGTTAGACTGGCCAATCCTAGCGCCTGAGGGCGGGAACTTTCCGGATTCATTCTAGGAAAAAAAATATTGGCGTACCGGTGTGGGAAGATGGCGGCGCGAATTTACATGTGCGGTGGCCTCACCTAGTACCATCCATGCAGTGTCTTTGTCCACGTCTAGGTTTGTGTCTTCGTTTGATGGCTGGGAGAGCTGGCGCTGGATCACCTAGGAAAGCTTGGTCTGCTGCGTCCTGTGGACCCAGGAGCTGTACACGAAGAGGAAACGCGGAGGGTGGTCTGACAGGACGCGGAAGCGGGGCAGGCCAAGCTGCCAGCCCATGCAGACCGGTGTAAAAGGTGCAGATTGATGACAAAAGAGGTAATCTAATGCCACGTATTCTAATTCTTAAACGTTCCAGTTTGTAAGTGGAAATAATACAAGAAAGACATTTAGATGTGATGCGATTCGTATCGGAATAATGGCAGCCGACACGAACAGGAAGTTGATCCCAGCTCAAACAGAACAATAAACCCAAAATATCTTCTAGCAGTGAATAACGAAAAGAAACAGAATCGCCTTCAACAGTTCACATATTAGCCCACCAAACAGATAAAGCACCGATTTAGCAAACTAACTGCAATGCTAGCGTGTGTGGCGCCATCAGGGGCAAGGCAGTCGATTAGGCCTTGTAAAACTAGCGGAGTGTTCGTCGTGATTACCTGTATTAAAATATGAACACACGCATTGAGAAAACTATTTTACTAAACTGACAACAATAACATATTACCATGCTTGCTTACCTGTAGATAACACAAGTAAGGAATTTAGATGTGGTGTGACTCGTATCGGAATAATGGCACCCGACACGAACAGGAAGTTGTTCACGACTAAGAAAAACTCGCTCACGTTCTGCCCTTAGGGTGTCACTCTGCCATTTATGGATCATTATCGCCATCTAGTGGCAAAGAGTGAAAACGAATTTACCCTGCTGTAACTTCTCTTTCTTGGCTGTACAAATAAGCAACTTAAAATAAAAATAATATTTGGACAAGAAAACTATAAATGAAAAACTGTATGGGGAAGGGGGGGGGGTCTGAGGATTAGCAGATTGAATAAGCGGTTAAGATAATGAATGGATGGATGATCTTATAAACCTGGCGCCACACCGGCAGTTCCGATAACACCGAGGGCCTTCTGGCGGCGGCCTCGCCTAGCATTGGCTGTGTTTTTATAACAACGAGGGCAGTCTGACAGGACGCAGAAGTTGGCCAGGCTAAGCTAACTGCTAGCCCATGGAGTTCCGATAGTCATCCTGGCTGGCGTTCATTCTCTTGGACAAGTGTTTTTTTTGGGGGGGGGGGTTGTTTTGTTTTTTGGATATATGTGTTCTTGTAGTTTCTGGATATATGTGTTTTTGTCTTTGTGTTGCACTGCTGTGGGCTGGGGCAAACGATTTTCGTTTCATTTCATGTACACAGGCAGCACAGAGGTTAGCACAGTCGCCTCACAGCAAGAAGGTCCCGGGTTCGAGCCCCCAGGGGTAGTCCAACCTTGGTGGGTCTTCCCGGGTCATCCTCTGTGTGGAGTCTGCATGTTCTCCCCGTGTCTGCGTGGGTTTCCTCCGGGGACTCCGGTTTCCTCCCACAGTCCAAAGACATGTAGGTCAAGTGAGTTGGCCATACTAAATGTCCCCATGTTTGTGTGTGTGTGCGTGTGTCTGTGTGTATGCGCACTGTGATGGCCTGGCGCATGGTGCGAACTACGGGGGAGCTAGGGGGAGCTCAGCTCCCCTTAATAAGACATGGGCTCCCCTGAAAATGTGATTTGTGAAATTTTTTGGCGGGGGGGTCTCTGAAAATACTGACAATATGTTATTTTGACATGCAATTTCAGTTTTGTGTATTGTCATTATCATCGATTATTATGTGTAAAATTGCGAATGTGTCATTCATTCATGCATGATGGCGCTGTGGTGCAAATCAAACTCAACTCGTGTTTACATTTGAACTCAAAGATTCCTAAAAAATATATATATAAACATTGGAAGCTGAATCCCATTGATCTGCGCATGAAGTCCTAAGCATTTTCTTTTTGCAGTTAGCATCAATAGCCATGTCAAAAAGAAAACAAGGCAGCTTAATTAACTTTGGTTTCACCAAGAAATCGTGTTCTAGTGATGTTAGCATGACGGAGTCACCTGCTGCAAGCCCTGGGACCGCTGTTAGCACACCGCCCGCCGGGGTGCCAGCGCAGCAGGAAGAAGCCGAAGAAAAGTCCTCTCTAGTTGAAGATGGTGGAGGTAACAGCTCGTCAGAGGGAGAGGCCGCGGCCGGTCACGATCCTAACCTGTCACTGAAATGTCAGCGAAGAGACATCTCTCCAGTGGATGCCAGTCGCCACATTCTGCAGTCTATTGATATACTGAAAGCAATGAAAGCGAGTGGAGGTAAATCCACACAGAAGGCCAAACATCGCACGTCCCTGGGGTTGTTCAAAGTTGTTCAGCTAGTTAAGGGCACGGGCAAGATTAACCGAAATCAGTTTTATCAATCTGTGATCGACAATCTCACAAGGCGAATGCCAGAATCAGACCTCCTACAGATGCTGAAACGCCTGGCCAAGAACTTTTGGCCACAGGATCGCAATGCTTTGATTCTGTATGGAGAAAACGAAGTACGGGTACTTGCTAAAATGCTTGGAGAGCCAGCCAGAGAGGCGGTCGAGGAGTTCCGCGACTGGAAGTTACAAGACAGAGCACCAGGCAAAACGCTGGAAAAGCTTTGTACAGCGAGTAGAACATTACCTTCCCACTTCAGCTGAGTGTGAGAGGATTTCTGCCGTCAATGATACTGACAGCAAGACCCGCAATAGGTTGCGTGAAAACAGCCTCTCATCGCTCCTTTTTCTGGATATTAATGGACCCCCGTTGGAGAGTTTCGACCCAATGCCCTTCATCACATCTTGGATTAAGTCAGGTCATCGCCCGTCCACATCATGGATTTCTGGGCGAACAGCAAAGGCAGCTGACCCCAGGCCTCTGTGGTCGATTCTGTATTAAGGTAAGGCGTGTTATTCCCCATGTGTTGTGGCTGGGTTGTTATAGGTCTACGTGACCCTCGATGTCTTAATTTAACGGAGGAATTATGGTGTTCTTCTGTAGCCTGTGACAGGTAACTTTAACCGTTGTTGATGTACTCGATTGTATGCAGCCTGATGTGCTTTGTTTATAGCCTATTTTATATAGACGGAGTATAAGAGTATATGTTTATATAACCTATACGATGTGCTGGCATAAAACAAGTAGGCCATACACTTGCAGCTGTTGTATCTTTGTTAGTCATTCTAAGTCCTCTTTTTGAGGCATGCGCAAGCCCCACCCCCTGTCGGTGAACAAAAATACAAAAAGTGGGCTCCCCAAAGGCCACGGTGTAGTTCGAACACTGGCCTGGTGGCCTGTCTCCCCGCCTGCCACCCAGTGACTGCTGAGATAGTCTCCAGCATCCCCACAACCCTGAGAGCAGGATAAGCAGTTTAGATAATGGCTGGATGGATTCATGTACACAAGTACATGAAATGAAATGACAGTGTTCCTGATTCCTGACTGAAGAGGAAGATACCATCTGCACTATTCCACTTTAGCAAAGTTGGCGGATGTTTAAAAGAGAATTAAAAAAAAAGTTTCAAAATTGATGCAGCAGCAACAGAGCCAGAGAAACCCTGCCTTTTATACCCGAATGTGCTTCAACATGCATCAAGCTGAACACTACATTTCCCAGAATGCCATGCGCTGGCGTCTTCTCTGGCCCCGGCGTGTCATGGTGGTAAGGAGGCAAGGAAATTATCCGAGCGACAATGGATCTGCTGGATGTCCCGCTCCAGTCTCTGGATCTGCCTCTCCATTCTTCAGCGTAATCCCTCTTCTGACACCAATGTGGCGAGCTGGTGGGGAAGAAGGAGTCGAGAGGCAGAGATCTCTTTTAATGGCAACTCTCGTGTCCCATACACCTCACCACCTCGGGAGTGCTCTTTTATTTGCACACCAAAATGGCTGCCGAACAATGGTTTTCTCCCTTGAGCTCCACGGATGGCAGCGCAGACGTCAGACAGAGCTTCGTCTAAGGAGCAAACATCCTCGCCTGATGAAGAGGAGGGGGAGGCCAGGGGAGGAACAGAGCATAAGTCTGAGCACAAAAAGGTTAATCTCCAGCGCTTCTTTGAGAGGCCGTGGATGATTTTTCACCACTGATGTTACCTCCCATTGACAAAGATCTGTCTTGAAAGAGCCCTTCTCTCTTCAACCCCACTACCCAAAGGCCAACAACTGCCTTAGAAAATAAATACAATGACTTGTCTCTGTCAAAAAAAAAAAGGTAAGAAGACAGGGCTTCACTTCTGAAACTTCACTTCCAAGTACTGCCCCTTAGCCATGGTGGATGGCTAAGGGGCATTACTTGGAAAATACTGTAGCCATCTTTATAAATACTTCATCAATAAACACACAACTGCTTCACAAAAGTGTAACCACGACGTTTGTTGGGGGGGATTACAGGTGCAGACTGTCAACTAAGAAGCAACTACACCCCCCCCCATGGAAGTATTGATGGGCTTTTCTATTCAAAGATGGCAACACCTGGCTCTAAACTGGTCATCCTTTAATATTATTTGGATAATTTTCTCAGACTTCAAACCGAGACACAGAATGCTTTAAAAAAAATTCATTTATATGTTATGTGATGGACTGGCGGCTTGTCCAGAGCAGGGTGTCTGTCTCCCCGCCTGCCGCCCAATGACTGCTGGGGTAGGCTCCAGGATAAGTGGCTTGGATAATGGCTGGCTAGATAGATGGATGGCTGGATGGATGTTGTAACGGACTATATTGGCACAGTTCACCATGACACGGGCCCTTTAAGAAACGGTTTCCGGGTTGAGAGGGCGGGGCGAAGAGGAGGAGGATGGTTGGAGCGGCGCCATTTTGCTGGCGTCGTGATTTTGTACGGAAGAATAAATGACGCAGGCGTTTCTACGTTCCTGCTATTTCCACAACGTGCTGAATGTGCTGAGTGTCCTGAAATTGAGTAAGCTGATCCTGACATCTAACCAGGTAACTTCACCCTTACTGACGGAGAATTGAATTGAAAGGGGGATTTTTATATTTTACACTGGATCACTTGAGTGTAAGACGACTCAGCATTTAGAGTAAGTGTTAAAAAAGTGCTTCTTTCTCTGAGATTAGCAAGGCAGCAGTTTTAGCAGACACCAAACCTTGTGTTTTGGGCAGAAAGCAGCGTGTCGCCACCTTTTAGTAAGTTACAAAGTTCCATCTGCCTTTTGTTGGAGCCTCGTTTGCAGCCGTCAAGGGCTTTTAACCCTTGTAGATGACTGACTGATATGTGAGCTTTGTTGTGACTGATCACATTATGCCAATCTTTGGTGTATGACGTTTCAGTTGTAAAAAGTGTGTCAGTCGCCCTTGAGAATTACGTCTACACCTTGATTTCGATTTTAATGTAAACTAGTAATAAGACACGTTAGTCCCTAGCTAACGGGTCTGACCCTTTAGCCGAGCGGTTAGTGATGTCGCCTTGTGGCGCAGTGCACCTCGTATCGAATCCCGCACCGGGCAAGAAAATAACCGGTTATATTAGTATGCATGAGTAATAACCAGCCCCTGCTTTCCACTTTTGGCAAATAATAGTTTTAATCTTCACTTTGGAGGCTTGTTAAACATAATTTCTGTAAATCCACGGTAGTGTAGCGGTCTAAGCATCGGCTTTGTGTCGACGCAGTTGCCCACTGGGGACTGGGGTTCGCGCCCCCGTCTCGTCAGATCCGGCTATGGCCGGACTCGATGAAGCAGCGATCATTGGCAACGCTGTCTTCGGGAGGGGGCGGAGTCGGCTTGTGTTCGTGAATGCGTCTCTGTGCGTGTCGGAAAAAGCAGTGGTTCGGCCTGGAGTCGCCTTGTCACGGAAGTGGGGAGGCGTCTCCTTCGAGACTGCCGGCCGGAGAGATGCGGTTGGCGAACGCATGCAGCACGAGGGTGGGTGTTTGAATTAAAATAGGGATCGATTGGCCACTAACTTGGGAGAAAATCAGAAATAAATGTATATAAAAAAAACAATTTCTAGAGCTCCAATGAATGTGTTCCCTGGACTAGCTGATACAGTAGATACCAGTTTACCAGCCATGTAGATTATGTTATAACTGTGGCCGAGCGGAATAACCCGCCGTTCTTGCACTCCGCTCGTCACGCGGCTGGGAGGTTCGTATCCCAGACTCGCCGTATCCGGTCACGGCCAGAGCGTCCACGGGGTAAGGCCTTCATTAGGCCACCCTTACCCGAGGGATAGTGGGTGTAGATCGGTGTAGTGTTCGGGGACTCGTCGTTCTCCAGCGACCCCTCTAGCTCACCCGGGCGCCTGCAGCCAAGCAACTGAAAGCATTCTCCCTACGCCTCCTTCGCGGCTTGAAGGTAGTAATGCAATCCATGCGAGGCTTCAGCGTGTAAAGTAGCGAGAGCAGCCGACACGAGTTTGAAGGAAGCTGGTGTTACGCCTATCTCCTTCCTGTGGAAACGTGAGCCGGGGGAGTTATTCGACAAGAGTTCCGGCCATATGCCATTGGGTTAATCGGGTGGGATAAGGGGAAAAACTAGAAATAAATTTATAAAAAAAAAGATTATGTTATAACTGAACCTTTCAACTTTTAGTACAACCCAAACAAGCACCTACCTGTCCATAATAAAATATGCATTTCTGCATGTATGATGGTTCTTCTAAATGCAACTCAAAATGAGATCTATCACATATTGGTCGTTGGGAGATGATTGGGAATGACAAGAATATACATGTATGAAACATTTCTATCCCGACCAGGATTTTCTCATGCGTTCACTTCAGCTCGCCTGTTTTCTCCTGTCTCCGGATGCTACTTGAGATTCACTGTGTTGAACCGATGTTTGAGACGTGTATTAAAATTTGTCACTTCGTGCTGTGCGCTGCTCTTCAAAGCGAGCAGCGTTTTGGCGCGCCTGTCAAAAGTTTTGCAGGGACATCTTCCTCGCATCGTTTTTTTTTACTCTGATCTGCTCCTCTGTGAATTTCCAATACATGTTTCCCCTCCTCTGAGGAAAAGCCATTACCAACCACTGGTGGGAAAAGCAGATGAAGGGAGATCTTTAAAACGGCTTTTAATAAGAGTTCCCTGCTTCAGATGCTTGCTGTGAAGGACTTTCTTTTTCTTTTAACTTTTGAGGAAGATTGTGGTAGTAGGGTGTGTGGGGTGCGGTATATTTGTATGTTTGGGCATGCATGCAGGTATGTGAGAGCGTGTTAGATTTTGTGGTGAATATTGTGATGTCGTATCAAACTGAATTGTGATGTGTTTGGACAGAGCTTTTTCCTTCCTCTCGTGTGTTGCTGCATGTAAAGAAATGTGGAGACACCTTTCTTTGGTTAAGACAAAGAGATAGATCTGAATGCTTGAGATTCACTTGTGTTGAATTGACAAAATACACACGTGTGTGCTTGTATTTTGTAACTGGGTAAAGCACTGGTAACACCCCAAATTCAAAGGGAACGACACATTGTAAGTACCTCAGCAGCTAAAGCCATGGTCAGCAGAATCCAGGAGGGGGCCCTTCCTGCCCCACTTGCGCTACCATTGCCTAAGGCTTGTGTGTGTGTCTGTGTGTGTGTGTGTGTGCGTGCGTGCGTGCGCGCGTGTGTGTGCATGCATTTGCTGCTCGCGTGTGCGTTTTCCTCTACATCTGCATGTTTGACTAAGTGTTAAAAGATCAAAATCAGCAGAAAGACAATTGCTGTAATTTGCTTAAGTAATGAAGAGCTTCCTTCTTCCCAGGTTAATGCTGGCTACAAAAGGAGGATGGGATGTGTTAGTCTACTGATGACTAGGGTATTTATGACTGCTGCATTCTAGCAGTCATCAACTATCTCAAAAAGTACCGTATTTCCTGGACTACGAGTCGTAGCGCAGTATAAGTCGAACTCAGCAAAAAAAGAAGTAAACCGCGACATTCCCATTCAAATCCACATAGCAGGATGGTCAGAGCTGGGGACATTTTTGTTTCCATTGTAAAGAGCTGTGACTGTTGTAGCAGGCTGAATTCCGTATAAACAGACTTGAAGGCAAATCGTATACACTTTTTTTAAAAAAAAATTTAAGTCATGGACTCACTGAAGTGATGGTTTGCAGCAATGACAAAACGAGCAGTGGTGCTATACGAACATTTACGGCCCCGCTGACGTGTGCTGGCATCATAACTAGCAACAATCAACAGTTTATTTTGAACAACTCAAATGATGACAAACACTTCCATGTCTGTTCTGCTCTCATTCAGTCTCCATGGGTGGCGCAGTGTTTTCAATTGTGTCACAAGATTAAACAGTGCCATCTAGTGGCCTAACTTGACAAACACCGTATTCGTCCGACAAACTTACATTGTATAAATCGCTTTGGAGTACAAGTAGCAGGACCATCCGGAAGAGTAAAAAAAAGAGCGACTGCTAGTCAAAGAAATACGGTAGTCGACTAGTCGATTAATCGCAGGAGGGGTTTTTTTCACACAACAAAAACAACGACTAATTCTCGTCAAAAAGGTCTCAGATACAACAAGTAAACGGTTAACTAATGTGGGCGGGACCAACCTGGGGGTAGATGAAATAGCAGAGACCTTGATTGGCATTGAGAGACTGCTTACTAATTAGCCGCATTCCGAAGGGCCTAAACCCCCAGCAAATTGTTGTTTTCTTCCCCCCCCCCCCCTTTGGAGTCGCCAGCCGCTTTTTTTTTCTCCCCAATGCACTTGGCCAATTTCCCCACTCTTCCAAGCCGTCCCGGTTGCTGCTCCTCGCCCTCTGCCGATCCGGGGAGGGCTGCAGACTACCACATGCCTCCTCCAATACATGTGGAGTCGCCAGCCGCTTCTTTTCACCTGACAGTGAGGAGTTTCGCCAGGGAGACGTAGTGCGTGGGAGGATCACGCTATTCCCTCCAATTCCCCCTCCCCCCTGAACAGGCACCTCGACCGACCAGAAGAGGCGCTAGTGCAGCGACCAGGACACATACCCGCATCCGGCTTCCCACCCACAAACACAGCCAATTGTGTCTGTATATGGACGCTCAATCAAGCCGGAGGTAACACGGGGATTCGAACCAACGATCCTCATGTTGGTAGGCAACGGAGTAGACCGCCGTAGCGCCCCCAGCTGGATATCTGCTGTAGATGCATTGCCACTGCTTTATTACTGCACAGTGCTAAAACCACAGATGAATGATTAGTCTACAACTATGCACTGTGTTAACTAGTGCTTTTGATAGTTGAATAATTGACAATCCTGTGAAACCACTGTACTGACCACAATAAGACTTTTGCCGCACTGTGAATGCAAGAAATTCACTTGCAGCAAACACACACTCAAGTGCATGCACATACACAAAGAGTTCTTTCATTTTAATTCTTTTCAACTTTCGTTATGAAATAATATTTTTCAGCGTTCATCTAATCGTGTATAGTTTGATATTTCCAATTAATATTTTGCTTATTGAAAAAACAAATGCATCTCGAGAGTGTTACTTTGTCCATGTTCCCACTGGCCTCGACAGTATGGTTTATTTTGTAAAATATAAGTGCATTAGTGACAGGTCAAATAAATCTTGAATCAGTAGTTAAATACAATCATAAATCGTATTTCATGTTTGTGAATAAGGTACATATACATACATATTTCAAGAAGAGGGAGAAACACAGGGTGACGTAGAGGAGTGGAGGAAAGTGCACACAGGTGGACTATATCTTATGTAGAAGACATGATCTGAAAGGGATTGGAGACTGCAAGGTGGTAACAGGGGAGAACGTAGCGAGGCAGCATCAGATGGTGGTATGAAGGATGACTTAGGAGACCAAGAAGAGGAAGAGAGTGAAGGCAGAGCAGAGGATCAAATGGTGGGAGCTGAAGAAGGAAGACTGTTGTGTGGAGTTCAGGGAGGAGTTAAGACAGGCACTGGGTGGTAGCGAAGAATTACCAGATGGATGAGCAACCACTGCAGAAATAGTGAGGGAGACCACTAGGAAGGTACTTGGTGTGTCATCAGGACAGAGGTAGGAAGACAAGGAGACTTGGTGGTGGAACGAGGAAGTACAGGAAAGTATACAGAAGAAGAGGTTGGCAAAGAAGAAGTGGGAAAGTCAGAGAGATGAAGAAAGTAGACAGGAGTACAAGGAGATGCAGCATAAAGAAAAGAGGCTGGTGACTCCATATGTGTAGGAGGAGTCATGTGGTAGTCTGCAGCCCTCCTGGGGTTGGCAGAGGGGGTGGAGCAGTGACCGGGACAGCTCGGGGGGGGAGGGGGGTGTATACTTTTTTGCATTTGAATACATAGGGAATACTACTGGGAAGCCACGGGATGACATAAAAACCTCAAAAACACATGAAAAAAATGGACCCATCCTTTAACAGACCTTCACTGCAAAATGATATTATCTGAACAAGTCTGACAGTCTCGAAATCACAGAAATATCTTGTCATCTTGTTTTGAGAACCAGTAACTCATCAAGAACTGACTCTATAAGATACCATGAATTCAGAATATTTATCTTGTTCTGAGAAATTTTACCTAGTCAAAATATCTTATTGTCCTGTTTGAATCAACCTATATATATATATATATATATATATATATATATATATATATATATATATATATATATATAAATGTATCTTTCTATAGTTAGATACAGTTAACTATATATAAGATATGTATCATGATTTCAGAATATTTATCTTGTTCCAAGGAATTTTACCTAATAAGATATATATATATATATATATATATATATATATATATACACTCACCGGCCACTTTATTAGGTACACCTTGGTAGTACCGGGTTGGACCCCCTTTTGCCTTCAGAACTGCCTTAATCCTTCGTGGCATAGATTCAACAAGGTACTGGAAACATTCCTCAGAGAGTTTGGTCCATATTGACATGATAGCATCACGCAGTTGCTGCAGATTTGTCGGCTGCCCATCCATGATGCGAATCACCCGGTCCACCACATCCCAAAGGTGCTCTATTGGATTGAGATCTGGTGACTGTGGAGGCCATTTGAGTACAGTTAACTCATTGTCACGTTCAAGAAACCAGTCTGAGATGATTCAAGCTTTATGACATGGCGCGTTATCCTGCTGGAAGTAGCCATCAGAAGATGGGAACACTGTGGTCATAAAGGGATGGACATGGTCAGCAACAATACTCAGGTAGGCTGTGGCGTTGACACGATGCTCAATTGGTACTAAGGGGCCCAAAGTGTGCCAAGAAAATATCCCCCACACCATTACACCACCACCACCAGCCTGAACCGTTGATACAAGGCAGGATGGATCCATGCTTTCATGTTGTTGACACCAAATTCTGACCCTACCATCCGAATGTCGCAGCAGAAATCGAGACTCATCAGACCAGGCAACGTTTTTCCAATCTTCTATTGTCCAATTTTGGTGAGCCTGTGCGAATTGTAGCCTCAGTTTCCTGTTCTTAGCTGACAGGAGTGGCACCCGGTGTAGTCTTCTGCTGCTGTAGTCCATCTGCCTCAAGGTTCGACATGTTGTGCGTTCAGAGATGCTCTTCTGCATACCTCGGTTGTAATGAGTGGTTATTTGAGTTACTGTTGCCTTTCTATCAGCTCGAACCAGTCTGGCCATTCTCCTCTGACCTCTGGCATCAACAAGGCATTTTCGCCCACAGAACTGCCGCTCACTGGATATTTTCTCTTTTTCGGACCATTCTCTGTAAACCCTAGAGATGGTTGTGCGTGAAAATCCCAGTAGATCAGCAGTTTCTGAAATACTCAGACCAGCCCGTCTGGCACCAACAACCATGCCACGTTCAAAGTCACTTAAATCACCTTTCTTCCCCATTCTGATGCTCGGTTTGAACTGCAGCAGATCGTCTTGACCATGTCTACATGCCTAAATGCATTGAGTTGCTGCCATGTGATTGGCTGATTAGAAATTTGCGTTAATGAGCAGTTGGACAGGTGTGCCTAATAAAGTGGCCGGTGAGTGTATATATACACACACACACACATACACATGTATTTTTCCATACAGTTAGATACAGTTACACAGGTACTACAAGACATGCATCATGACATTTCAGGAGACATGGATCCACACATGGAAAATAAGGTTTCATATTATCCCAAGTTTTATTTCAGATAACTGGAGCCCAATTAATCTGTTTGTTTCTTTTACTGCTGTCATTTCATAAGAAGTTGGTCCACAGCAACACCTCCCCCCACAAAAAAAGTAAACACCACCCCAAAAAAAAGAATAGAATGGGGAAAGAAAAGAAAACTACCAGTACGCTCTTGGTCCCCCAGTGGCCCGGCGCTCCAGGTCTAACTCCAGCAGGAGTTGCTCCCTTTTCCTGGTCTTGACCAGTGGTTGTAATCTCGTTTTACTGAACTCTAAGGACCCTGCCGTCTTGTTAGCTCCAGCACACAGAGCAAGTCCATTCATTATATGGAGGCTGATGAATGACTTGGTCAGACAGTAAGGGAAAGCCAAGGTGTAAATGTTCAACCTCTCATAAATCACGGAGACGGGCATGTCTAGACCTTAACCTACATGCACTCAGGAGTGATGATGCCTTGGTATATTCCTACTCACAACATGAGGGGGTTGAGGAAGGGAACAGTTTGTGAATAGCCTCATACTTCTGTCTGTCTTTCGGTGAAAGCGGGCTGCTTAGATGATGAAGACGCAAGCGCACGAGCATCCTAGAAATCCCGCCACTGATTTCTTTAAGTGCAAAGGAAATCATGTTCGCAAGATTGCAGTCAGTTCTCTTCACACAGAGCTACATATTATTGCTATTCTTTTTTTTTTTTGTCTCTGTCTTATTTGCTGATGGTGAAGTACCACTATTCACAGTTGGTGAAGTTGTTTTCTTTTTTTCTTTCTCTCTTAGAAAATACCACAAGGACCCCATCCGTCATACCCACCAAACAGTACAAACACACACACACACACACACACACACACACACACACACACACATCTAAAAACTTTACATGTACTTGTCTATTCACCAAATCTCAGTTTGGCCACACAGATCTTGTTTCGGCTTTGAGTCATATCTTGTTTTGAATCATAATCACTGAATACACATTTCCATGCTGAGTGCGTATCTGTAGACCACAACTTTGTTCTCAGTGTTGTCCCTGGCCCCCTTTTCATCAAACAAATAATGGAAAAAAGTTCAACCTCAAATAGATTATGTAAAACCAGAACATAAAAATCATTTTGAGACAGTGAACAAATAAAGCAACTTCTGTTTCCAATACGTGAATGGTAATTTTGCATTCTGAAGCATCCGTCAGTACATTTATACAGCAATACATCTATACCATCCTTTACTGCAGCTGCATTAATCCAAATAATTAACAAGCATGTGTGATACATAAGACATGAGTGCAACCTACAGGTGTAAGGAATCTAAGTGTGTAAATTGGATAGCTTTGCAATATGGAAAACTAAACGGACAATTACACTGTGGCAGGAAATACTGTGTATGAGGCGATTACTTAGGAAGGAGTAAAATCTGTGTCCCTTCTCTCAAAAGGTTTAAAATGATAGTTGGCACTAGCAGGATTGCATGTATGGACCCAAATACATATACAAATGTCTATCTTTTGGAACCGTCAAGAACATCTGACAAACTTCTTTACACAGGTTGACAACCTCTGTTGCTGCACTGACATTGATGGATTGTTCACGGCTTTGGGTTGTGTGCATGACCCACAACAATGGCTTCTTTTTATAGATTTGTCAGTTAAGCTTGCAAGCGGTCCTGTTACACAATGGCAGTGTCCACCCTTCAGTACCCATTGGCTATGCAGTACACGTGAAAGAAACCTACAGTAGCATGGAACTGTTGTTGAAACGCACACAGTACAACAGTTATGACTAAAACATTTGTGGTGATCTAAAAGTATTGGCACTGCTACTAGGAATGCAGCTCGGGTATACAAAGTACTGTTGTTTCCTTTCTGAATGGGATAGCCGTACTAAAGAGTCACATTACATTAAACAGAATTGGCCGTGTCTGCGGGTGGGAAGCCGGATGTGGGTATGTGTCCTGGTCACTGCACTAGCGCCTCCTCTGGTCGGTCGGGGCGCCTGTTCAAGGGGGAGGGGGAACTGGGGGGGGGTAGTGTGATCCTCCAACGCGCTATGTCCCCCTGGCGAAACTCCTCACTGTCAGGCGAAAAGAAGCGGCTGGCGACTCCACATGTATCGAAGAAGACATGGTAGTCTGCAGTGACCGGGATGGCTTGGAGAGTGGGGTAATTGGCCGGATACAATTGGAGAGAAAAGGTGTGGGGGGGGGGGGACTGGCTGCTCCGTAAGCATTTTGTTACAGGGCAGAAAAGTGTGGCACTTGTCGACCCAACAAAGATATTTCTGCCTCCTCTTCATATAAAACTTGGATTGATGAAAATGTTTGTGAAAGCAGTGAACAAAGAAGGTGATGGATTTGAGACAGATGTTTCCAAGAATAACTGATGCCAAGATTTCAGGAAGGCATTTTGTTGGTCCACAAATCAGACAGGTCATCAATAACAGGGAGTTACAAGATCTGCTAGTGGGGCCAGAGAAAATAGCATGGAAGGCATTTAAGGACGTTGTTGAGAATTTTCTTGCACCAAACTACATTGAGCTGCCTGACAACATGCTTAAAGCAAAACCATGAAGTGCAACATGTCATTTTGAAAATTCATTTTCTGCATTCACACTTGGACTTCTTCCCTGCTGACCTTGGTGCAGTCAGTGACGAACATGGTGAAAGATTTCACCGGGACATTGCGACCATGGAAAAGAGACTAGAATCCATCAATGCTGGCCGACTATTGTTGGACACTCACACGAGAGGCACCAGATGCCGAGTACAAACGAAAATCAGCTGCAAAACATTTTAAGCTCAGTTGAACTAACACTGTGTCCGCATCATTATGTGATCAAATATATTAAATTCAATAAAAGTTACTTTGATTTATCTCCAAATTCCTACATGATACAGCAAATCTGAAATTATTTTTTTGTGTTCAGCTTGACATTGTGTATCATAATCTCTTTTTTTTTTTTTTTCAGGAAGCAAAACTACTACTACTACTTCTGGCTGCTCCTGTTAGGGGGGGAAAGCATTTGTTTCAGGGAACAAAACTTTTTAAAAACTTTGTTGTCCAGTGTTATCTGTTAACTACCCCATTCATCTGTTTCTATCGACAGATGTCTCGTTTTTCTAAGACTCACTCTGTATCGACAGGGAAAACAAACATACAAAGAAAGACAGAAACAACAAACATAACAAACGTAAGAAAGAATGAAAGAAACAAACATACAAAGAAAGAAAGAAACGTAAGAAAGAAACAAGCAACATAAACATAAACATATGAAAGAAAGAAACAAACATAACATAAGAAACAAAAAAACAAACATACAAAGAAAGAAACAAAAACATGAGAAACATGACAAAAGAAACAAATGTAAGAAACAAACAAACAAACATTCAAAGAAAGAAACATAAGAAAGAAACAAGCAAGATAAATATAACACATAAGAAAGAAACAAACAAACATAACATAAGGAAGAAACAAACAAACATACAAAGAAATAAAGAAATCCATACAAAGAATGTATGGCAGCCGCTGACAGCACCATGACTTGCGCATTACTTGCAACCACTATCTGCCCTGTCTCAAGATCAGAGGTGTAAAAACCAGGTCCAGAAAGTAAAAGTCCAAACCATGTTTTTGCTCTATTCATGCACTACACCAGCAGATTCTAGTCAACACCACTCCTCAGCTAGGTAGGGAAAACTAGTTAATGAAATCAGCTGGTTTATTACATGGTTGGAGCAAATACACGGTTTGGACATTTACTTTCTGGACCTGGTTTTTACACCTCTGCCCCAAGATCCAATTCACAAAAGATATTGCACTAATGATATTACAGTGCCAACATGATTAAGATTTGCAGCTGAGTGCTATTTGCCCTTGTTTTGTGTCCGATGCAAACATCCATGTGGCAAAGTATAAATGGTGGCTTTGCGCCAAGAACCCAGTAGGCAGGCTCAATGTCACCCTTGATGTCATCAAGTATAGCGAGAGTTGTTTGACCTGGCAACCTGTATCTGCCAACGATTGCGGTCTCAGTTAAGTCAAGCGGTGATGTTCTCCTTTGAAATATCTGCTCACGAGCACAACTGGCAATGATCACGTGATACTCCTTATAAATGTGCTTATCACCAACTCTCTAAAGACACTAATAATTTTCACTCTGTGTGTGGCTATTAGCACTTGTGTTTGTGAATTGGACTTTTTTTTGCAATGAGGCTCATTTGCATAAATATTTGCTTGGCAGCACACTTAAGGGTTGGATTCCACCCTTTGCGGGTGCTTTAAAAATTATGCAGTTTCTTCTTGTCTTATTTTTGCAGGTTTAGTGTCCGCAAAAGCCGTGCAATCCTTTTGTGAATTCACCGTTGAGGGGTTTTTTTTTTTTTTGTCAGAATGATTATTTTTGGTGCTTTAACTGTGCACTTTCCCTCATGCCTCTCAGCCAACCAGTTGTGTAACTACAGTAATGTTGTTGGTCACCTGATCCAGCAGCCCAATTGTGTCAAACATGATCACTCCAAACATGATCACCTATAATTATCACATTTGCATTTTTAGGGCTGGCCTGCTGTCTGGTCCGCTGGCCTGCTGGCCCACTGGCCGGTCAAGCCAAAAAGTGTTGGAAAAGTGTCCAAGGCACTTACAAAATGAATCGAAGGAAGGAAAATGTTTATTGTAACTGGCTACATCATATGAAAAAATGTGGCGACCACAATAATGAATGAAAATTATGAATAAAGGAAATAAACATCCATTTATTTTCCATTAATGGATAGACTATCCATTTATTTTTCAAATATAAGTATTTGCAAGAACTTCAGACCTCTAGTCCTGCCCCTTTCAGTTTGCACAATGATTTCTAGAATGCTGTTTTCCTTCTTTGCTGCCCCATTTCTACTTTTAACCCCCAACTATTTTTACTAAAAATGCAGGAACTTACATCTTTATTTGGTGACCCATATTGTCATATTGTGAATACATTTTTAATAGGGAATGGCCTTAGAGTCTATTAACGTTATGAAGGGTGCAGTATAGTGGAGTGATGCATAAATGTTATGAACTAGTTAACATGACAGGGCCGTACTAACGTGAGGGAGCTGGTGTTAAACCATAATTAAACAGGACAGCTACCCAATAGAGCACAAAAAAACACCATAAAGCCACAAAACCTTTTTTTTTATTATTTCTGAACACTAGCTATTGTACATTAAGATCATTTGTAGTATTAAGGTGTGATGCTTTACTGTTATTTTAAGAATGTATTTATAGATTTGTATGGCAATTAGCAGCTACAACAGGTGGTTTGATACGTTTATCTGGCTATACTAGCATGAGAAAAATGATGGGTACATTTTGGGTACACATGGGTGCACATCCAGAAAAAGTGGTTGGCCCCGGATCCCATATTTGAACATATTAAAAAAAATTAAAATTAGAGAAATTGATTCAATGACTAATTAAGAGCCATCTTTAATAATAAACGCTCATTGTTTATTTAAACGCGAGGATTTATTTATGCACGCACGCAATTGAAATTTCTGTTAAATTAATTTCTTTAATGTTGTCAAATCAATGAGTAAAGTGGAGAGGACAACCGTAGTCAAAGTGCCCCTACACATTCCAGTCATTTCTACTACTATGAAGAATCACCAGGACCTAAGGCCTGTGTCTCAAAGTTAGATTATGTCATTAGCCACTTATCTTGGTGACTTTCTTTACTCACACATTTTTACACACATAACACTGCTACCGAGAAGCACCCCACATAAAAAATAGACAAAATATGGACACAAAATTAGACCAGTCTACTCTACAGTAACAATCAAATGAAAACTAGCCTCCCTCCTCATCTTGTCACTATTTTGTTAACGTTACCAGGGTTTTTTCCTGCACTGAAAAGGCTTAGGCAGCCCGCCTAAGGCCTTTTTCATTTCTAGGAGAAATTGCGCTAGAAAACCCATGTAAATGATCAAAAAAGTTTGAATCAGTTCATCTGGATACAACGTTCATTGACAGATACGTTTCATAACCAAATATGAATATACAGAGATGACTCATTGAGTTGATGGTGGCAGTAACGTCGGACCGACCACAGTCAGTCTCATGCAAAGTGACCACCTGAGCCTTATTTCAAGCCAAGAAAAACTCTGGTTAGGGCAGCACGGTGGCGCAGTGGTTAGCGCAGTCGCCTCACAGCAAGAAGATCCTGGGTTCACGCCCCGGGTAGTCCAACCTTGGGGGTTGTCCTGGGTTGTCCTCTGTGTGGAGTTTGCATGTCCTCCCAATCTGTGTGGGTTTCCTCCGGGTGCTCCGGTTTCCTCCCACAGTCCAAAGACATGTAGGTCAGCTGAATCGGCCATAATAAATTGTCGCTGTGTGTGTGTGTGTGGGGGGGGGGGGCTTGTGATGGACTGGCGGCCTGTCCAGGTTGTCTGCCACCCAATGACTGCTGGGATAGGCTCCAGCATCCCTGCAACCCTGAATAAGGATAAGCGGTTTGGATGATGAATGAATGAAAACCCTGGTTAAGCTTAATGTAAGCTAGTGTTAGTGCTTCTTAACAGTTAGCTGATTGAACACTGAGGCTGCTGTCAGTCAATATAGAGATTTTGTAACAAAATAAAAACATTTAGTCAAATGCTAGACTTTGATTTTTGGTAAGTTAACATTTTAAGTCAGCTACCTGACATCCAGGCATTGATGACTAGCACTCGTGTGCGTGCTTTGTGAGAATCTGCCTGGGTGCAAGGTAGCAGTGAAAATGTGGCAAGGAGTTTCCTTGATTTGGGCATGCTCTCAATAAGCAAGTGGAATGGACTTGATAATGAAGCATGGACACAATGCACTGATTTTCGACATGGTAAAAATATGGTAAAATTTGGGGAATTTAAACTATTACTATCACTTATGGCTACTCCCGTTAGGGGTCACCACAGTAGATCATCCGTTTCTATATCTTCCTGTCCTCTGCATCTTCCTTTGTCATGTCAAACACTTGCATGTCCTCTCTCACTACATCCATAAACCTCCTCTTCTCCTCTTCCCTGGCAGCTCCATATTCAGCACCCTTCTCCCAACCCTTCTCCCAATATACCCAGCATCTCTCCTCCGCACATGTCCAAACCATCTCAATTTTGCCTCTCTTGCTTTGTCTCCAAATTATCCAACCTGAGCTCTCCCTCTAATATATGTTTCCTAATCCTCTCCTTGTACATCACTCCCAATGAAAATCTTAGCATCTTCAACTCTGCCACCTCCACCTCCGCCTCCTGTCTTTTTGTCAGTGCCACTGTCTCCAAACCATAAAACATAGCTGGTTTCACAACCGTCTTGAAAACATTTCCTTTAACTCTTGCTGGTACCCTTCTGTTGCAAATCACTCCTTACACTCTTCCCCACCCACTCCACCCTGCCTGCACTCTCTTTTTCACCTCTCTTCAACACTCTCCATTACTTTGAACAGTTAACCCCAAGTATTTAATCTCATACACCTTCATCATCTCTACTCCTTGCATCCTCACTATTCCTCTGTCCTCCCACTCATTCACACATATGTATTCCATCTTGCTCTTACTGACTTTTATTCCTCCTCTCCAGTGCATACCTCCACATCTCCAGGCTTGCCTCAACCTGCACCCTACTCTCACTACAAGATCACAATGTCATCCACAAACATCATCGTCCATGGAGACTCCTGCCTGATCTTGTCTGTCAACCTGTCCATCACCATTGCGAACAAGAAAGGACTCAGAGCCGATCCTTGATGTAATCCAACCTCCTCCATGAACCCATTCGTCATTCCAACTGCACACCTCACCACTGTCACACTGCCCTCAAACATATTCTGCACCACTCCTACTTACTTCTCTGCAACTCCCGACTTCCTCATACAATAGCACACCTCACCTCTTAGCACCCTGTCATATGTTTTCTCTAAATCCACAAACGCACAATGTAACTCCTTCTGACCTCTGTACTTCTCTATCAACATTCTCAAAGCAAACATCCCATCTGTAGTGCTTTTTCGTGGCATGAAACCTTACTGCTGCTCGCTAATCATCACCTCTCCTCTTAAACTAGTTTCCACTACTCTTTCCTGTATCTTCACACTGTGGCGGATCAACTTCATACCTCTGTAGTAATTACAGCTCTACACATCACCCTTTTTCTTGAAAATCGGTACCAGTATGCTTCTTCTCCACTCCTCAGGCATCCTCTCACTTTCCAAGACTGTTAAACAATCTAGTTAGAAATTCCACTGTCATCTCTCCTAAACATCTCCATGCCTTCACACGTATGTCATCTGGACCAACCGCCTTTCCACTCTTCATCCTCTTCATAGCTGCCCTCACTTCCTCCTTGCTAATCAGGATCCTCCTTGCTAATCAGAATCAGGAAGTGCAGTGCACTTCCTGATTGTCCCCACATAATCCTATCTTCTCTCTCATTTTTTTTCATTCATCAGCCCCTCAAAGTACTCCTTCCATCTTCTCAACACACTCATCACTTGTCAGCACATTTCCATCTCTATCCTTCATCGCCCTAACCTGCTGCACATCCTGTCCAGCTTGGTCCCTCTGTCTAGCCAATCGGTACAAGTCCTTTTCTCTTTCCCTAGTGTCCAACCTTTCATACAACTCACCATAAGCCCTTTTCGTTGCCTTTGCCACCTCTCCCTTCACTTTATGCCGTATCTCCTTGTTCTCCCATCTACTTTCTTCATCTCTCTGGCTATCCCACTTCTTCTTTGCCAACCTCTTCCTCTCTATACTTTGCTGTACTTCCTCATTCCAACACCAAGTCTCCTTGTCTTCCTTCCTGTATCCAGATGACACACCAAGTACCTTCCTACCTGTCTCCCTCACTATTTTTGCAGTGGTTGCCCAGCCATCTGGCAACTCTTCACTACCACCCGGTGCCTGTTTTAACTCTTCCCTGAACTCCACACAACAGTCTTCCTTCTTCAACTTCCACCATTTGATCATTGGCTCTGCCTTCACTCTCTTCTTCTTTTTGAGCTACAAAGTCATCCTACAGACCACCATCCAATAATGCCTAGCTATGTTCTTCTCTGTCACCACCTTGCTGTCTCCAATCCCTTTCAGATCGTGCCTCCTGCATAAGATATTGTCCACTGATATTTATGTACATATTCGGTCAATCAGGACAAACCTACGCTGTCCTTTGAAGTTCAGTTCATAAAGTGGGACTCAGGACAGCACTCTATATCCACCTAGTCTAGTATTCAGTGACTGATGGAACAGCAGGGTCAGACGTTAGAGGGTCCTGCTTATGATCATAGAACTAGGGTTACAATACGTACTGTACCCTTTGTTCTATTTCATACAGGCTTTGCTCTCTAACAGGGCTCTACTGCTCAAGGGGGTGAACCCTGTCATTACTAATCAAAGGGGCTCACTGGGGGTCATGGTAGGAGGGTCAGTCCCTTTCACCCTCAGTCAGGCTCTCCTCTTTGAGGCTTGCGGAGGTGATTACTAGAAGCAGGTGTAATCAGTGGGAAGAAGCCTTGCTTCTTCCTGGGCAAAGACCTATGGTGGCTTGGCATCCTTCTGAGGATAGGGCAGACAGGCAGAGGTAGCAGCCCCCTGAACATGCTGCATCTCTCCCATCCCTTGGCTGCTGAGTAGGAAGATCTTGATGTGGAACTGGTGTTAGTCTGGGAGCTATCCTCTTCACTAGCGCCAGATAGCACTTGAGGTGAGCTTTCTTCTTCTCTAGCCACTGAAATCGCTCCATAGAATTGGACCCTGCAGAGCCAAGCAGCTCTTGAGAAGACAGATGAGTACTGAGCAGAGCCTTTGTCCCAGCACTTGAGAGCAGGTTATATTTAGCCAAACCTGCCACATCTTGACAGTGACAAAAATTGTCAAATACATGATATGGCCCATTCCTATGATAACAGCTCTGGAAGGGTATGTAAGCTATCCAGCCATGTGTGACAGCAGCTGCAGCTCCTCCTCAAAAGTGGTGATCCTGCCTGTCGTTATTAGTGAAATAGAAACTCCCAGAATAGACATGTTGCCAACCTGTTCTGCCAACAGACAACCTGTTAATAAGTCTGTTACACCACCGGGAAAATTTGTTTGTTCAAATATTCCACCATCTCTTTGTTCTGCTGCTTTAGTGGGGCAGCTGTTCTGCTCTCTTGTCCAGCTAGCAAAGGCGGAGACAAAGTGGATGGCCAAATCATCATCCAGTGATAGGATACCTCAGCCACTGAATAATGGTTTGGCTGTCCACTTCGTGGATGGCCGAGCTTGTTGGTTATCCTGTCCACTCTGGTGAAGTCGACGTAGGCAGAGATGGGGGTTTGAGCCATGCTGCTCTCATCAGCTCCCAAAACTCAGCTATGCATGGAGCAATGAAGAGCGTCTTCTCCGCCGATATAAATCTGTATGGAGCGCATAAGGTCATGAGGGGGCAGAGGACCAGGCTGGGGCAGAGACGCTTACCGAGTCCATGGTGAAATCCCACCTGAGGAAGAGGGCTTTTGGGGCAGTGAGGCTGTCTGTTGGGCCACTCTTGCTGGCAAAGTTGATAAGACAGTGACTTACTTTCCTCCTCTGGCTTGTCGTCATCATGGCTGTTATTCGCATTCGACAGGTTGAGGCAGAGGACGGAGTCAGAGAGGCACGATGAATCGTTGCTGTGTTCAGCATCACCGATCTCAACTTTGCCACTGGCAGCCTATTGCTGCCAGTGCTGGGGTGAATTCCCCGCTCACCCAGCTTTACAGTGGTGGGGTTATCAGCAGGGTTCCTGAAAGTTGGTCCATTCTTCAGGCCGGCGGCAGCGTATTCAGCGCCCAGACAAATACAGCATGCTGTAATCATGCCCTGGCAAGAGGAGCAGAACTATCTTGGGCAAAGCCATCTTTCAGCTGCTGGGTTGCTCTTTTTTAGGAAAACGCTCTTTTACAAAAGATAAAGCTCATTTTGAGAAACGACTCTTTCAGGCACTGAAAGAAAGATGGTTGAGTGGTGTCCCGAGTCCCTATTTATGGACCAGATTTCAAAGGGACAGAGTAGGCTTGTCCTGATTGGCTGAGTACGTACACATACATTTGAGTGCACTGAACAGTGTAGGTAAATGTTTCAGCAGTAGAGTCTTTTCAGAGGATGAAGCCTCTTTGAAATAAAAGTGCACATATCAAAAACATATATAAAACCATAGTGATGTCTGAATTCTTTGTACATTCCACATATTTAAGATATGTAGTGCATATTGCATGCTATTGAGGCATACTGTTTAGTATATACAGTATGCTCTGCATACTTGATTTGCAATAACACAGTCCCTCTTAGGTTCCAGTGCTTTAGTGTGGAGGTCCAATTCAGTGAGCTTTTGCATGTTGAACAGTCAAACTTGTCGTTGGCACAAAGTCATCTCTGACAATCATGATTCCCAAAATTGATGCAAAGTGGTACAACATCGAAAGCAATAAATAAACGAATGAATGAATGAATAAACAAACAAACAAACATAAATAAATTAGTAAATGAATGAATGAGTGAATGACTGCAAACGTCTATCCATTATCCGAACCGCTTATCCTGCTCTCAGGGTCGCGGGGATGCTGGAGCCTATTCCAGCAGTCATTAGGCGGCAGGCGAGATTATACCTAGTACCACTGAAAAATCACGCGCTCACTCTCAGTCATCTGTTGCTTTTTACAATCACTAGGGAATCAGGGCTGACGAGCTTTAGCTGTCGAAAGGTTACCTTGATGCGTCATAAGTTTCACATCACAAATATTTTGTTGACTAACTGAGCATGAAGAATTCGCTTACCTCTATGGCTTTGCCTGTAGAGCTATCCAAATTAAATATCGCATCAAATATTCATCTCAAACAAAACAGTAGCACAACTCCTTCAAGGCCACACATCCCAAAACTTAAATCAGTAATTCATTTCATCTCCTTCACATAGATGTGTGACCCTCAGTGACCAGAGGAGAAATGTGTGCACTGAATCAAACTGCATGTGATAGCTAACAAAACATTTTTTTTTTTTGCGGGGAAGGACCTTTCAGTGCACCAGTAATTGAGAAGGAAAAAAAAGTACACATTAAGAGCCATTACACCTCCTTCAAGTTTGCATTCAGGAAAATAGCTCCCTAAAAACAAAATGCATATCCCTGTTATTTGGTTGTTGAAATTTAAGAATCCCAAATTACAATAATTACAGTCATAAACCCAAGCACCTTCCAGCCCCGGTTTGCAAACTGCATGTAATATTTCATACATGTGTCGTCTGTCCTCCTCCCAGGTCTCCATGGTGATGGTGGTCGCCACCTGGATGCTGCTTGGCATCCTCCTCATCACATTCTTTATATACCTTATGGATCCAAATAATTGCATTATCCTGTGTCAGTTTTGTATGTGTGCATGTGTAGTCTGTCGTCCTGCCAGGTCTACGTGGCAATGGTGGTCTTGTGGCTCAGGTCCTGGGCTGCTCTGCTGGCATCTGGATGTTGCTATGTGTCCTCCTCATCACATTCTTTAAAAATCTTACAAATCCATTGTAATTCTGTTCTCTTTCAGTGTTGTATTGTGTAAATTGTGTAAATGCAACATCCATTGCACGTTGTACGTCTTAGGAGAGAGATCCCTCCTCTGTTGCTCCCCCTGAGGTTCCTCCCTATTTTTTCTCCCTGTTAAAGGTTTTTTTTTTAGGGAGTTGTTCCTTATCCGATGCAGTGGTCTAAGGGCAGGATGTTGTGTTGCTGTAAAACCCCCTGAAGCAAATGTGGAATTTTTGATATTGGGCTATACAGCTAAAATTGACTTGACTTGTATTAATATTTTTTCCTTTACTTCTTTCCGAATTTTTCTCGATTTATCCTGGAATTCCATCGCTTAGAGTTTTTTTTTCCTATGGGTGGGGGGGGGTTACTTTATTATTTTTGTTATGTCAGCGTTACAGCGTTAGTGTGTGCAGTCTTTCCCCAGTATCTATACCAAAATGCCATCACAATTGTCAACATAGCATCATAGAAAGGTCAGCACCCCAATCTACCACCCCTGGGGCCCCCGAGTTGTATTGTTACTTGGTGCAAATAAGAAAGTGCTACTCTTGGACATCCACACAACTCTGTGTGTGTGTGTGTGTGTGTGTGTGTGTGTGTGTGTGTGTGTGTGTGTGTACTCACAAACACTCAATGATGTTCGTTGCACAAGTCATATACACAATGAACTTATTATTTTTTCCTGGGAAAGGCACATGGAAAGAAAAAGATGATCAGTAGTGACAGATCTAATCACTAAGTCACCATAATGATTGTTGTTCATTGCACAAGGGTGAAAAAAATACTGTTTTCATGAAAAAGCATTCATTTTTAAATAAATTGTGATTCCCCCCCCCCCCTCCCCGCTGGAGCATCATTCATGTGAAAGGTCAATAGTAAATACTGTTAAAGCCCAACCTGCTTTAACGTATTGGAGTCCAGCTTAACGTTCATTAAAACTTGCTCCTATTAGGGTTAAAACAAACGTGACAGCCCGGATGAACAGGTCAGAAGGTCTTCCACATGTCGTGACCATGCAAGGGAAAGGGATTGAGAATGCTAAACCTTGCAAACACCTGAGGATATCAGAGGATGGCTACCTGAGCTTAAGGCTGCATGTGCATGGTGAAAGAACTGAAGTGAGGTATGGGGTTTTACTTTAGGCTGAAAATAAATCTTTTTGTGGCAGTTTATACCACAACTTAAATAAATGATATTTTGTATTTACATTCCATCTCCCAGAGTAGTTTATTTGTGCCTTGTGCACAATCCAAACCATATAACATAGCTGGTCTCACAGCCATCTCAAAGAGGGAAGGCTTACAGGATGGTTGGGAGACCAGCTATGTTATATGGTTTGGAGACAGTGGTACTGATGAAAAGACAGAAGGTGGAGCTGGAGGTGGCAGAGTTGAAGATGCTAAGATTTTTATTGGGAGTGATGAAGAAGGACAGGATTAGGAACGATTATATTAGAGGGACAGCTCAGGTTGGACGGTTTGGAGACAAAGCAAGAGAGGCAAGATTGAGATGGTTTGGACACGTGTGGAGGAGAGATGCTGGGTATATTGGGAGAAGGATGCTGAATGTGGAGCTGCCAGGGAAGAGGAAAAGAGGAAGGCCAAAGAGGAGGTTTATGGATGTGGTGAGGGAGGACATGCATGTGGCTGATGTGACAGAGCAAGATGCAGAGGACAGGAAGAGATGGAAACAGATGATCCGTGTGGCGACCCCTAATGGGAGCAGCCGAAAGTAGTAGTAGTAGTAGTAGTAGTAATAGTAGTAGTGTTTTGTTTTTTTTGTTGCTTTTTTTGTTGACTGACTGTACTGTAATGACCTGATTTGTAAATGAACTCTACAAGCCACTGTCCTGGCCGATCATACACCTGTTCATAAGTATGTTTTAATCAGTTAAGACCTTTGTTTGGGGTTTGCTACAACATCATCTGATATCCCTAAAAACTTTTGTAGAGGGGGCGTCCGGGTGGCGGTCTATTCCATTGCCTACCAACACAGGGCCCCCCGGTTCGAATCCCTGTGTTACCTCCAGCTTGGTCAGGCGTCCCTACAGACGCAATTGGCCGTGTCTGTGGTTGGGAAGCCAGATGTGGGTATGTGTCCTGGTCACTGCACTAGCACCTCCTCTACTCGGTTGGGGCTCCTTTTCAGGGCGGAGGGGGAACTGGGGGGGAATAGCGTGATCCTCCCACGCGCTACGTCTCCCTGGTGAAACTCCTCACTGTCAGATGAAAAGAAGCGGCTGGTGACTCCACATGTATCGGAGGAGGCATGTGGTAGTCTATAGCCCCCCCCCCCCCCCCCGGATCGGCAGAAGGGTTGGAGCAGCGACCGGGGCGGCTCGGAAGAGTGGAGTAATTGACCAGATACAATTGGGGAGAAAAAAAAAATTCTTGTAGAAATAGCTGGTGAAAATGTTGATCTTAGAGCCAAAGAATTGTTTCTGCTATCACAGAAAGGTGAACCAGTTCATCTGGACACAACTTTTAGGCGTTGTGCGTCCAGATGAACTGGTTCACCCTTCTGTGATTTCCCTACCTGGATTATTGACCATGCCTAAAGACATGTTTAGGCCATCTGCTTCTCTCTGCTTAACTGGCTCATGCAAAACAACTATACCATATCCATAGGCGGCGGGGTAAGGCTGAGGAAGGCTAATTAATATTTGACCAACTATCATACCTGTTTTAATGACCTGCAGCATGCCCGTCAATAGCTGCCGTTCCTCTAATGTTCACATTAATGTCGGCTCGTCAAGGCTTACAAGATGCATGAGATTCATCCTTGGCAGTTTTCGTAAGGAACGTATGTTCTTTACACCACTCAGGGTTGTATAGGCCCCACTTTTTCATTTCAGCATGTTGACTGACATATACAGTCAGCGTTTACATATTAATGCGAGCATTTACGCATTAAGCCAATGACACACATTGACAAGTACATCAGCCAATCTTCTTCTCCTTTTGGCTTATTCCCTCTTTCTCAGGGGTCACCACAGCGGATTTTACAGTTTCCATCAGTACCCTGTGAGGGCAGAGCACCAATGGCAGCCGTTGTTAACCCGGGCCTTGACCGATGCGGTATGGTCTTGTATGCAATCCGCATACTGATTTGGCAAAGGTTTTACATCGGATGCCCTTCCTGACACAAGCACCAACCCTGTGGACGGGGGCACAGGTGAAGCACTGGATAGCATCCCAGCATTCATGGACCTGCGCCCATGCCTGTCGCTTGACATCCACATCAACCAATAACCTGCAAAATAATGTTGTTTTTCTTTTTTTCTCCCCAATTGCATTTGGCCACTTACCCCACTCTTCTGAGCCGTCCCAGTCGCTGCTGCTCCACCCCTTCTGCCACTCCAGGGAGGGCTGCAGACTACCGCATGTGGAGTGGCCAGCCACTTCTTTTCACCTGACAGTGAGGAGTTTCACCAGGGGGATGTAGCGTGCGGGAGGATCACGCTATTCCCCCAGCCCCCCCACCCCCAGCAGCAGCAGCTACACACAGAGGGACAGAGAGTCTCAGGTAAGGTTTCACAGTTGTAGTCTTGAGAAAATTTGTTTGTGGAACCCCCCCCCCCCCAAGTTGTAATGAGAGCTGCACCCTTGCATATGGAGCATAGACTTCATAATGTTCTCACCACAAATTTGTCATATCTTCTCCTTTTATGACTAAATAAAATGAAATGGCAATCCAATTGAAAGCAATTAGTTTTGGGGCCTCACTGATGGTTTTTGCCATCAATAACCAGGTGGTACTGCTGCACACCTTCTCCATGCAGTTATTTTACACAGTGGACAGAACCAAAAGAAATCAGATCTGATGTTGAAGAAGTCAAGAATTGCATCATCTCTATCGTAACTGGTTTTCCTTGTCAATTTGCAGGTTAATTCTCTAGGAATAAAAAAAAAATACATGATGGGTATTGAAATTAGCTACATAATTTGTTCCCTGTATGTGCTGTCATTTTGATCGATTTGCCTAACTGATACCCACTGAACTGTTTTGCCCCGTTGTCAAATCCACACTACTTCATTAATTATATAAATATATAATATACATGTTATAATTGATGTAATTCTCCATGAAGTCCTTGAGGTAGTCCCTGAATAATCTATTAAGCTCAGTTGTGCGCTCTGGATACAGTCTGTCCACAAGCAGGAAAATCCCCATTCGTCCTTGTCTGCAGTAGTTTCTGTGCGTGAACTGAGCACCTTCAAAATCTGACACTTCAACCAGCAGCTCAGTTGTCACCAAACAGACCTGAATAGTTCTTGACCGGCTCACTTCGCATTAAAAAAAAATTAAATTAAATGATAGTAATGTTTAGACTCTTAAATCTATGTACATTGACGATATATAACTATGTATATTTGGTGGGGCTCCTGAGGAGAACATCGTCATCGTCATCGGCGGTCACTCGGGGTCGAGTATGACCGTCCTCCCTCTGGGTCCTTCTGGGTCTTCAGGTGGGTGTAGAGGCCGATCCTGGAGCTGCATAATGGGAGGATGGCTGCGTGTGATAGCTTTTTAAGTGGAGTGGCTGATGCGCCTGCAGCCACCACACGGTCCTTGGCAGGGGGTGGTCAGAGTCCAATGGCATGGAGAACCAAGACGGTTTGGGACCACCCTCTGTTGCAGCCTTCATCCGCCTTCACTGCTGTTGTGACCTGGAGACATCTTCTGCCAGTTCCACCGTTGAGGAGAACATAAGGGATACCAGGTTGGTAAAGCAGGGTTGGTGTTTTTCCTTCTGAATAAATGTGGTATTAATACCTTTTTTGCAAAATTATTTTGTATAAAATTGGATAAAACAATGAATAATTTGCTTCTCAGGTGTATATATAAATACCTGTGAAAAACACAAATTCTCATTGTCACTTAGATTGTAGTAGCGCTCAACCAACTCTGGTTAGCTCAGCATGCATAAACAAATCTGTAAACAAACTAAATAGATAATTGTTCCAAACACTTTCACATGATATAACTAGGAAACGATGCAAGAGATATTGATTCATGACCACAGATAACATGGTCATGACATTGCATCATTTCTGTAGGAAAAACGGTGCTGACCTGACCGTCCCAACATCAGATGAAGAGCGAAGGTCTGGGAGGAGTGTGTAAATAAGCAGTAATCCAGTGGTGTCATCCGCACACCTCCAGAGTTATTCACAGGAAGAAATATACAACTAAGATATCCCTCTCACCCTTTTTCAGGTGGTGTGTGTCTTCCTCAAGCTCGGGTCCTCTAATAATAATAATAAATCAATCTTATATAGTGCTTTTCTAATACTCAAAGTCGCTTTACAATAAACGGGGTGAAACAAGACGACAGATAAACATAACACAGACATACAGGGGTGGATGGGAAGGGGGGCTACGAGAGGGAGAAGCGGCAGCCACACACGGCACCAGCAATACTCTCCGACTTGGACAGATACAAAAGGGGAAGAAAAACAAAATCACATAAATCACAGATGAAATCTGAAGAGGTGAGTCCCGACCAATGACCTGAATGTGGGCAGCCTGCAGCAGTGTCTGATGCGCTTGGGGAGGGAGTTGAGGGAGGGGGCAGGTCGAGCGCTCAGTCCCCAGCCTGCCCCAGACCAGGGGTGGATGAGCAGACGGGGGGCAAGAGAAGGCAATGGAGAAAAGGTGTCTTGAGACGGGATTGGAAGAGTGGGAGGGATTCTGAGTCTCTAATGATTTTGGGGAGTGAGTTCCAGAGCCTGGGAGCTGTTCTGGAGAAGGCTCGGTCACCAGAGCCACGGAGATTGGACCTGGGGTTAGAGAGAAGGGAGGCTGAGGTGGATCTGAGGGACCAAGACGGACCGAGAGGGTTGGTAGGGGGAGAGGAGATCGGGGAGGTATGGGGGAAGCAGTTTGTGAAGGGCTTTATAAGTAAGAACCAGGATTTTGTAATTGATCTAGTGGGAGATGGGTAACCAGTGGAGGTCTTTTAGGACAGGGGTGATGTGGTGCCAGGATTTGGTGAAAGTTAAAGGCGGGTGGATGCATTCTGGACCAATTGGAGTCTCTTGATAGAGCTAGCACTGATGCCATAGAGGAGTGAGTTGCAGTAATCAAGGCGGGGGGAGATGGAGGCATGGATCAGTATCTCAGCAGCAGGGCGTGTGAGAAAGGATCTTATTTTTGCAATGTTGCGAAGGTGGCAGCTGAGATGCCTGGGAGATTGAGGGTTCTGCGCAGTATCTTAGCTGTTCTTAGGACTGCACTCTTCTGGACAGAGATCTCAGATGTTGTCCCTGGAATCTGCTGGAGCCACTCTCCCAGTTTGGGGGTCACAGCCCCTAGTGCAGCTTGACCAGGACGTGGAGAACATGGTGAAATGTTGCTGCACATGTCAGGAGCAGAGGCAGAGTCCAGTTGTGGCCCCACTTCATCCCTTGGACTGGCCAGACAGACCCTAGCGAAGGTTGCATGTAAATTATGCTGGGCCTTTCATGGGAAAAATGTTTTTCATTCTCGCTGATGCACACTCAAAGTGGATGGATGTATATCCAGTACATTCAGCCACATCAGTCACCACAATTGAGTAGTTTCAGTAACCATGGGTTGCCAGAACTTTTAGTTTCAGATAATGGCACCTGTATCATGAGTGTGGAGTTTGAGGAGTTCCTGAATGGAATACTTCATGTGACCTCTGAACCCTAGCACACCATCCGACAATGGCCTGGCTGAACGGGCAGTACAAACTTTTAAGGAGATGATTAAAAAATGTCCAGAAGGATCACTTAGAGCAAAAGTGGCAAAGGTCTTATTCAGCTACAGATCAACTCCTCAGACCACGATAGGCCTGTCGCCAGCAGAAATGTTACTGGGCCGGAAACCTCGCTGCACTCTGGATCTGATACATCCAGACCTGAAATGGAGAGTTAAAAAAAAAAACACAAAGGAAACTGAAAGAGAACCGTGACAGAAAGGCAAAGGGACGGAGTTTTGCAGTTGGTGATCCGGTACTCACCAGGAACTTCGGCCATGGACCAAAATGGATTCCTGGATATATGCAGTGGGCAACTGGACCAGTCCTACAAAGTGATGCTGGCGGATGGCAGAGTGGTCAGAAGGCATGTGGACCAAATCCATTCACGGACATAGTCAACTGAAGAGATCCCAGTTGAAGAACTGGGGGGGCTATGCTTCACCCAGTCTGATCACAGCTCTGTCAGCACCTTCACCGGGGGCTGGTGATTCAGAATCTGCGGTACCTCAGGAACAAAGCACCGGGTCAGAGACACGGCCTCGGAGAGTTGAGAACCAAGGAAACTCAGAAATAGAGACTGAGAGACCTGGTACAGTGGTGAGACACTCAACACGGCTTAGAAGGTTACCAGCATATCTGGAAGACTTGAGTTGGACTGAAAAAATATATACATATCTTGTTGTCATGCAATGTTATGTTAATAGTTAAAGCACCCGTTATGTGTAGTGGTACTAGTGGGGTATTGTGTGGAGAGAAGAAAGCACCAGACACGGGGATTCTGTACCGTGGTTGAGGCCTGATGGCACTTTATTGGCTCACAACAGCTGCTGGTCCACAACTTTACGAGGGAGTTAAAACACAGGAAGAAAAAAAAATACAAATAAAAAGAAATAAAATAATATATTTTATTCGTGGGCGCCTTTCAGAGTACTCAAGGACACCTTACAGAACACGGTTAAAAACAAGCAGCGCTGTATCAGACAGCATGAAATCAAAACAAGGCAGGGTAGCCAATACAAAGTTAATACAACAGGTAAGTATAAAATCACCATCTGCACAAAACTCAGTGAAGTGTGAATCAGACTGAGTATGCCAGTTTGAAAAAGTTGCGTTTTGAGATGGGATTTGAATGTTGAAAGAGAGTCAGTGTTGTGAATGTCTTGTGAGAGAGACTTCCATAGACGTAGAATAGCAGACCATAGACCATGAATGTCTTAGACTAGAATGTCTTATTCTATGTCCATAATGGACAACATATGTGTATATACACGGTACATCCTAACAGGGATATACTCAACAGTTTTCTACAGACTCCATTTTGGCTGTCAACATTAGTAGTTTGCAAATTGCGGGCATCCAGGTGGTGGAGTGGTCTATTCCGTTGCTTACCACAACGGGGATCGCTGGTTTGAATCCCCGCGTCACTTCCGGCTTGGTCGGGCGTCCGTACAGACACAATTGGCCATGTCTGCAGGAGGGATGCTGGATGTGGGTATGTCATGGTCGCTGCACTAGCATCTCCTCTGTTTGTTCTTTTTGTGGGGGGGGGGGACTGGGGGGAATAGCGTGGTCCTCCCACACGCTATGTCACCTGGGTAAAACGTGTCACTGTCAGGTGAAAAGAAGCGGCTGGCGACTCCACATGTATCGGAGGAGGCATGTGGTATCTGCAGGCCTCCCCGGATCGGCAGAGGGGGTGGAGCAGCAACCGGGACAGCTCGGGAGAGTCTGGTAATTGGACGGGTAGCTTCAATATGTACCAATCATGTGAATTTTGCTCTAAAACGAATCCTAATGCTGACAAACTGGTTTAGTCTACTTACTGTAAGTGAGTTTCATAGACATGTGCAGCAGTGGTGCACGTGCACAGTTACTCCATTCAAAATTTCACAGCAAGCTTCACCCTTTTAACTAATCAGCTCAGAGGAAAGGGGCGGACCTCCCGGCTATCAGTCAACTTTTACACACAATTCGACATGCATTACCGGTAGCTCCCGGGTGAACCCCCATTTACAGTAGGCTCGCCTCCCTTGTGCCAAATGAAAATAGCGATCTACTTCACCTATAGCTTACGGGCTAAACGAGGGAAACTACTTCGGAAGAACAGCGGGCCTCATTCGTGAAATGATCTCATACACAAAATTGTTCTTACACACTTGTGGAGTTTGTAGACTGTGAGCTTGTCTCATAAAGAGGATGCAGAACCCGGGTACACCTTGGATGTAGACACCAACTGGGGAATAGGAATGCAAGTCTGGGTGATGGCATGTAGCAAGCTGTAGACAGGATGACAGCGGGAAACAGTCACAAATAACCATCAGGCTTTGCTCCTTGTCTGTAACTTAGCGGCTACAAAACACAAGAGTGTGAGAACTTTTCAGTGAATGAGGCCCAATAGTTGGTGAAACTAATAGAATAAATGTTATATGCACAGATTGTAAAGAGTGATACATATACTCTCTTCTTCATGGCACTACTCCGGATCTAGGACAGAGGTGGTCACACACGTTGCTGTTGCTTTGGAAACTGCGATCTTGATCTTCATAAACACAACTGCACCAATAAGTAAAACAGTGCTTCACAATAATAATATCTGTGTAGCCTACGCAATTTTTTTAAACCCATAGATTATGAACTGCGATATGATATTCTGACTTCACAGTGTTACTAAAGACCTGGGGTAGAGGAAGAGACATAAGTGTCACCATAGCCTTGGGAATAGCAAACTAATAAATACTTCATCTGTTTGTGCAAACGTGATTCACAACAGCAGTGTTGGTATAGCCAAGAGATTTGCTGAAAGAAAAATATCTGATAATGTGAGTTTTGCCAGTTATAATGGTCAAACTCGTGCACATGCGTGAGGCTGATGTGGAGGGAGGGTATACGGGAAGGAGGGAGGAGGCAGAGGGGTGGTGGTGAATTTTGTTTGGTGTTGTGTACTTTCTCAGTCTAGCCCACGATTGCTTCTTCCCCCAAAGTTGCATATTATAGCTTTAATAACAGGTAATTCACACAATGACGTGACCACGTTGTCGCTGACAGACGACGACTCCTCTCACTTCTGCAGAAAATAAATATTTAAAAGTGCCATAAATCTTGCAGAAATGGGCTGAATTTCAGAATATATCTCTGATACGCAACGTCTATCCACGCACCTGTATCTCCAGGTGTAGCCAGACACACTTTAATTTTGCACATCTTAGGTTAACACACAAACTCCTTTCATGGCCGCTCTTCTACTATGTAGTCTTTAAGTAGAACTACGGTTCATGTTCATATTTCTCTTTGACTCCTCCAACAGCTTGAAATTCCCTTTCAACCTCTCCGAGCATTGAGACAAGAACATTTTATTCGGTTTAAATATGCATGAACTGGATCGGCTTTGTCTGGTCTGGTAGGGAATGTAGCACTGCTGAGCTGACAAACTGAGCAGTTAGTATGCGTCAGGCCTGCATGATGGAGCAAATCTGCATAAACACAACATTAGGATAACCAACGTGTTTTTGAAAATATAAGAAAGGTTCAAGAAGATGCTACCTTGAATTTTCCGTACTGTGCATCATTTCTGCATGTAAAATGTGATCATCAATCTTATAAATAATAATAATATTAATATTCATTACATCTATATAGCGTTTTTCTAGACACTCAAAACCACGTTTTAGCCACTTTTTAAGACTTGTTTTTGCCCAGTGCAGTGAAATTTTACAGGCAAATACCAAACTAACAGACTTCACGATACCCAGCAGTCACTTTGGGATCACTTTCAAAAGAGCTGTGGAAAGATTACTGCTCTCAGTATAGGAATTTATATTGAATGTTTGTTGTAGTTGGGCAAATACAATTTAATCTGGTTAGAGAAAATTAAAACAAAAATGGCAAATTTTTTTTTCTTCTCTAGAATAGTTCGACTAACACATGTTAGAACGCATCTGTGCAGAGCTGGAATGTGTACTTTTGAGCCAATATACTGGTGTATACCGGTGTAGTCGGCTTGTTTTTAATCACCATACTTAACTCTTTATTCCTTTCTTTCTTTTTTCTTTTTCTTTCTTTCTTTTTTTTTGTGCATTTTTCCTCTTTTTTTCTCCTCAATTGTATGTATCCGGCCAATTACCCCACTCCTCCGAGCCGTCCCGGTCGCTGCTCCACCCCCTCTGCCAATCCGGGGAGGGCTGCAGACTACCACATGCCTCCTCCGATACATGTGGAGTCACCAGCCGCTTCTTTTCACCTGACAGTGAGGAATTTCACCAGGGGGACGTAGCGTGTGGGAGGATTACACTACTCCCCCCGGTCTCCCCCCCCCCTCGAACAGGCGCCCCGACTGACCAGAGGAGGCGCTAATGCAACGACCAGGACACAGACCTACATCCGGCTTCCCACTCGCAGACACGGCCAATTGTGTCTGTAGGGACGCCCGACCGAGCCGGAAGTAACACGGGGATTCGAGCCGGTGATCCCCGTGTTGGTAGGCAACGCTACCCGGACGCCCTTTATTTCCTATTTCTATAAGATGTGTAAGGATACACAAGAATGCTGTTTCCATCCATCCATTATCTGAAGCGCTTATCCTGCTCTGAGGGTCGCGGGGATGCTGGAGCCTATCCCAGCAGTCATTGGGCGGCAGGCGTGGAGACACCCTGGACAGGCCGCCAGGCCATCACAGGGCCCACACACACACACACACATTCATACCTAGGGACAATTTAGTATGGCCGATTCATCTGACCTACATGTCTTTGGACTGTGGGAGGAAACCAGAGCCCCCGGTGAAAACCCACGCAGACACGGGGAGAACCTGCAAACTCCACACAGAGGACGACCTGGGATGACCCACCAAGGTTGGACTACCCCAGGGCTCGAACCCAAGACCTTCTTGCTGTGAGGCCACCGTGCTAACCACTGCGCCACCGTGCCACCAGAATGCTGTTTATATCCTTCAAAAAAAAATTTTTCTGAAACCAATAATTAAATTGTGCGTTGCAGCACCCGATCCAAACCTATCCAAACATGGCCTAGTTTGGGAAATGTCTCGAGCTGAAATGTGTCACAATTACAAATGACACCGAGATTACAGATCGTCCAACCCTGGGTTGTCACGAAGATGAGAAAAAGAAAACCGGCGAGGAGATAACGAAAGAGGGGAACACAGAGGAGGGAAGGGAGAGAACAGGAGGAGCATCGGGCTACATTTTCAGTGTGAGATAGATTTATTTTTGTTGCCTGACTTGCCACATTCCAAGAGGAACTGATCAATCACCAAGAAGAGGGAGAGGAAGAGCCTCTGATGTGCAGGGAGCACTGGATAAGGAGTCAATTATCCAGCTGTCCAAATATCCCTTCTCCATCTCCATTCATGGTCTCCCTCCCTCCACCGCTCCCTTTCTTCTAGTCTTTTTTATTTTTCTATCTGTCCGTCTGACCAATTCATACTGATCCGGCATGCTCGGCTTTAAAACAAAGACAAAAGCGATGTCAGTGAGACAGACAATAAAGAGAAAGGAAAATGAGCATGATGCTGTGAAGCGTCATCAACTTTCTTTCTGTGTTATATTTAAAAAAAAATTCCCACCGCGCGGTCACATCAAACATGAGAAAAGACTCAAGGGAAAAGTCACTCCGTTTGAGGCCTTCACGTCATGTCTACGTGGACGAGGACAGACAGACCTTGCAGATATGAATGACTCTCCCCAAGCGAGAAACCAAAATGCTTACGTCGGTCAGTGTATATTTTGGCCGTTCTGATTTTTTTTTTATCTTTCAGAAACAGACATTAAAAACAAAAATCAAATGGGGATATGATTTTCATTCCAATTCCATAAATGGAAAATGTGAAAACAAGTCATTTGTTGTTTTTTTTGGTTTTTTTTATTTTCCTGCTCAGAACAGCAGGTGCAAAAATTAAAAAAGGATTTCATTTTCTTTTTCTCCTTTGTAAAACAGAGAGTAAAATCGCAAGAAAGAAAAAACAGAAAAGTCTTTTTTTAACCTTTTAATCTTTTTTTTTTTCATTTTCTGAAACCAGATGCTGTAGACAGCTCACGTGCACAAGCATCAGTGGTCCATAATCCAAACGCTGGCTGACTGGGCGGGTTGCTGCTGCTGCTGCTGACACGGCTGTAGCTCAGAAGCAAGCACAAACACCAACAACACCAACTTACCTAGCAACAGCCTAGTAAGTAAGAGCTTATTTATATATAGCACCTTTTAAAACAAAGTGCTACACAAGATACAGATACAGAAAAAAATAAAGAACATAAATATACAGTTATATACAGAAAAGTACAAATTACAACCCCGTTACAGGAAAGGCAAGTGGGTAGAGATATGTTTTGAGAAGTTTTTCAAAGCTGTTTACACGCTCAGCTGATCTAACAGAGGGGGGAGACTGTTCCAGAGGGACAGGGCCCTTATTTTATATATATATATATATATATATAGTGTTGAGGAACGTCATAAGGTTGTATTACAAACCCTGCTAGGCTGCAGTGATGTCACATTACGTCACTTAGTGGACAAAAAAAAACTTTCACTAATGCTCCCTCCAGAAATGCTGAAACACTTGGGTACACCTGCAGGTGTTTTTCATGCGCTAGTCCTGTCACAGCTAGACAGCAATAAGGCTGAACATCGGCGGATTATCCCTTCAATGCTTAACTACACATTTGCATCGGAAAGTCGACTCAAGTCTGAGCAATGTCCAACAGGGAATGCTTTTTACGGAAAAACCTCTTGACTCCCCATATTCATGTAAAGTGTAGGCAGAGGTTTCTCTGGAAGACAGACCTTCTTTAACAAAAGCTGTGTTTACATGGAGCCTAATGTTCCGATTAAAATCGGTTTAAAAGCCCAAACAGAATAAAAGTGCTCCATATAATCAATCAGAATAAACAGTGCATAAAATAACGTGCATAACATTTTGCACATAGCTTCTAACGACCCTCATGATTAAAAGTTTTTAGAAGAATTTTGATAGACCACAAAATGCAAAAGTTATGACTTAAAAGACCTTATTACTTATTAACTAACACTTGTTATATATAGTCTTATTAACACATATTAATCTTAATAAGCGTTTTATAAGGACTTATAAGGGCCTTATTACCTATTATTAAAACTTATTACATGCACTTAATGTAAAGCGATGCCCAAAGCTTGGTGCTGACTAGCCTATTCAAGTCATTGTAAGTAATATTTTCTTTCTGCATTAGTGGGTATTGCTTGTTTCAAGAAAGTGCACTTGTTTCATCATAATAGGACTTGTTTCAAGAAATGTACTCTAGAAATGAAACATGATCTCCAAATCAAGTTTCTTGTTTTAAGATTTCTTAAGATTTATCTGTTAATTAAAGAAAATCATTATAAGTCATATGATGATTAAACAAGTACACTTTCTTGCAACCAGGACCCAGCCACTGAGGATGCACAAGCCAGTGCATTTTCAGTGCCGGTCCCAAGCCTAGATAAATGGGACGGGTTGTGTCAGGAAGGGCATCCGGCGTAAAATATTTGCCAGATCAAATATATGGATCATAAATCAGATTTACATATCGGATCGGTCGAGGCCCGGGTCACCAATGACTACCACCGGTACTGTTGGCTAGCAGGGTGCCGGTGGAACAACAAGCAACGTTGCACAATGGTGCAACAAGCAATATTATCTGCCAGGGTAACAACGTTTTACTAGCGATATCTTGAAATAAGCATAATAAGCCCTAAAACAAAATACCTGATACACGACCGCTGTACCTCAAGTTGGGGCAAACCACTTGCTTTTTTTTATGTCAGAGAATTAAGAGCTAGTATTCAATAAACAAGCTCAAACTACATCAAAACATACCAATAACACATCCTGGACGTCTGTGGACCACTCAAGCACATGCAATCTAGACTTACCTCTACAGTTTTACCAATATCGAGGTGTTTACCAAGAGGTGTGTGTTTGTAGCGATGAAATGAACTTGAAAACATGGAGGCCGGGTCTGATCCACACACCCTGCCAACAGTTGTGCATGCGGGCGCACACACACACACACACACACACACACAGACACACAAAGGGTAAAAGTTGCCAGATAGTAATTAAATATGTAGCCTTGCTCCTGGTCTCAGGTGTGTGTGTGTGTGTGTGTGTGTGTGTGTGTGTGTGTGTGTGTGTGTGTGTGTGTCACCTGAGGGTGTGATGTGGTGATATCACCCGCAGAAGGTGGCACTTTGGTGCCTTTGGTGCTTCGGCACCAGACCAGTTTAATTGGACAGCTGCACAGCATCAAGAGACATACAGGCCCGGTTCCTCGGGTCTGATGGCTCTTTTATTGTGACAAATATGGGGGCAATTTATTGGTCTACCAGGACAGTAAATTGACAGTTACATGCAACATAGGAGCTTTAATTGGATTGTCAGGAGAAGGTACTGTGATGTCTAGCCACAGTGGCACTGGTATGAACACTAATAAACGCACATGCATATGCGCACACACGCACGTTGAGTTTCCTCTGTATACACAATATCTGTCAGTGTGAAGGTAAGCATATGCAGGAAACAAACACGCAGTGCTTCTCCAAAAGCCAAGGTGCGTGGTGCTGGCAAGACCAGCTCTCTAAGGAGGCTCTGTTTTCTTACTGGTTACTTTTCATTATAGCCAGTGTGGAACAGGCACAGCTGCTGCCACATGCCTCCGTTCTGACAACAATTCCCGGCCACGGATTGAGCTATTAAAGTCATCCAGTCAAGAAATGCCGATGGCCTGTTTCTCTTCCTGAGCTATTCTGTTTTCTTTCTTCACCTTTTATTATCGAGCGAAACCGTACGGTCAGACAGTATACAATCCTAAGTTGAGCGAGCGCGTTTGTTTTGACTTGGTGGCGGTATTACACCCACCGTGCACCTCCAGCTGTTGATAAAAACAGGAAGAAGGAAGTAATGCCAGTGAGGGAATAAATCCGGCATAATGTGATTAGTGATATGGGAAATGACATGGGCGGTGCATTTACTGTACATGAAGAATCATCCAACCATCCCTCCATTATCCGAGATGCTTATCCTGCTGTCAGGGTCGCGGGGATGCTGGAGCCTATCCCAGCAGTCATCGGGCAGAAGGCGGGGAGACACCCTGGACAGGCCGTCAGGCCATCACACAGGGCCGACACACACACACACACACACACACACACACACACACACACACACACACATTCATACCTAGGGGCAATTTAGTACGGCCAGTTCACCTGACCTACATGTCTTTGGGCTGTGGGAGGAAACCGGAGCTCCCGGAGGAAACCCACGCAGACACGGGGAGAACATGCAAACTCCACACAGAGGACGACCCGGGACGACCCCCGAGGTTGGACTACCCCAGGGCTCGAACCCAAGACCTTCTTGCTGTGAGGCGACTGCACTAACCGCTGCACCACCATGCCGCCACGACAAATCGTACTCTTTTTCTTTTCTTTTTTTTTTTTAGTATGAAGAGTCACACTAAAAAAAAGTGTAAGCCAAGAGAAGAACCAAGAGAAACCCTGTAACCTTTCTTCGATAGTGACGTGAAATGAGACGATGCAATATAAAATACTTGTTTTGAGTAATTTAATTTAAAAAGAAAAATTACTGCAAATGTCCAAAGTAGATTGCCTTTATGATCTTTGGTTGATGAAAACCTGTCCCCACTTCTGCAGCACAGGAAACGACATCAAACGAGGTGACATTTAGTAAAGCATTTTTTCCAGTGCTGTCTCAGGCCTTAATCCACGCTTCTTTCACATCTGCATCACTCCATTTAGCTTCCATCGACCCGACGCGGTCTTAATGTCCTGCAGCCTCATTTGGACACTGGAAACTGTGGCACACCGCGGGTTCCTCGGGGCTTTTCACAGAGCAGCTTTCAGATGAGGGGTTTGGTGAAGTAATCTAATTTCATGGCTAATGCTGTCAAACCTGAAAACTTCACGAGGCTGCATGGCTAGCAGCTTGAACATTAATCTGATATTGAGAAAATAAACTGTGCCATGTGTAAAGTTCACATAATTCACCCAGCTGATGGCCTCCATGAGCATGAATGGTTGACTTAACCTGCATTTGTTAAGTTATGTCAAAGGTTATGTTATGTCAGGGGCGTCCGGGTGGTGTAGCGGTCTATTCCGTTACCTACCAACACGGGGATCGCCGGATCGAATCCCCGTCGGGCATCCCTACAGACACGATTGGCAGTGTCTGCGGATGGGAAGCCGGATGTGGTTATGTGTCCTGGTCGCTGCACTAGCGCCTCCTCTGGTCAATCGGGGAGCCTGTTCAGGGGGGAATAGCGTGACCCTCCCACGCGCTACACCCCCCTGGTGAAACTCCTTACTGTCAGGGGAAAAGAAGCGGCTGGCGACTCCACATGTATCGGAGGAGGCATGTGGTAGTCTGCAGCCCTCCTCAGATAGGCAGAGGGGGTGGAGCAGCGACCGGGATGGCTCGGAAGAGTGGGGTAATTGGGGGGGGGTAAAGGTTGGAGAGAAAAAGGGGGGGAAAAAGGTGAGCGCATAACCACCATATGTTTTACCTTGGAATTGACTCCAAATCTGAAACTAGCCAGTAAAGGAGCATGTTGAGAGTTGTGCAGGTGTGTTATAAGAAATAAGACAAGTAGACACAAACATGCACTTCTGGGATGATAAACAACAAAATATCTATTTCATCTAAACAGTCAAAATATGAATTATAAATGATACAAAGTATTCTGCTCCCCTTCCATCAGAAATGACAGCTGGATCCGAAGCCTGCGCTCTATTTCTCAAAAAACTTCCTAATGTTTATTCGTTTCCCTTTTTTTATATTTCCGCTCTTCCTCAAAAGACAAGTGCTTTTATTCCATTCACCAACAGCCGTCCTCCCACTGAACTATCTGATTTTATGCCACATTAAAATGCCGCTCAAACTATGGCAGACTGATGGACTATTATAAAGTCAAACAATTAAGAAGATAATTTCTATGCAAATTGAAAAATGATATGGAAAAAAAAAGGACTCAGCTGATGGTCTTTCAGCGTTGTTGTCTGCTATATTATGTATATAACTAGTGCTAAAAATATGTTGTTTATTCAGATAATGAACACGATTGTGATTTATTGCAAATGATAATGAATTTTATGGAAGGGCTGTCATATTAGAAAAAAAAAAAATATATATATATATACCTTTTTTTTTTTTTAGGTGGGAGTGACAGGTGACGGCCTTGGCAGAGTAGTCTGTTGTGGTTAAGTATTTATTAAAAAATATATAAAAATATACACTACCGTTCAAAAGTTTGGGATCACCCAAACAATTTTGTGTTTTCCATGAAAAGTCACACTTATTCACCACCATATGTTGTGAAATGAATAGAAAATAGAGTCAAGACATTGACAAGGTTAGAAATAATGATTTGTATTTGAAATAAGATTTTTTTTACATCAAACTTTGCTTTCGTCAAAGAATCCTCCATTTGCAGCAATTACAGCATTGCAGACCTTTGGCATTCTAGCTGTTAATTTGTTGAGGTAATCTGGAGAAATTGCACCCCACGCTTCCAGAAGCAGCTCCCACAAGTTGGATTGGTTGGATGGGCACTTCTTTGAGCAGATTGAGTTTCTGGAGCATCACATTTGTGGGGGCAATTAAACGCTCAAAATGGCCAGAAAAAGAGAACTTTCATCTGAAACTCGACAGTCTATTCTTGTTCTTAGAAATGAAGGCTATTCCATGCGAGAAATTGCTAAGAAATTGAAGATTTCCTACACCGGTGTGTACTACTCCCTTCAGAGGACAGCACAAACAGGCTCTAACCAGAGTAGAAAAAGAAGTGGGAGGCCGCGTTGCACAACTGAGCAAGAAGATAAGTACATTAGAGTCTCTAGTTTGAGAAACAGACGCCTCACAGGTCCCCAACTGGCATCTTCATTAAATAGTACCTGTTAGAGCCTGTTTGTGCTGTGCTCTGAAGGGAGTAGTACACACCGGTGTAGGAAATCTTCAATTTCTTAGCAATTTCTCGCATGGAATAGCCTTCATTTCTAAGAACAAGAATAGACTGTCGAGTTTCAGATGAAAGTTCTGTTTTTCTGGCCATTTTGAGCGTTTAATTGACCCCACAAATGTGATGCTCCAGAAACTCAATCTGCTCAAAGAAGTGCCCATCCAACCAATCCAACTTGTGGGAGCTGCTTCTGGAAGCGTGGGGTGCAATTTCTCCAGATTACCTCAACAAATTAACAGCTAGAATGCCAAAGGTCTGCAATGCTGTAATTGCTGCAAATGGAGGATTCTTTGACGAAAGCAAAGTTTGATGTAAAAAAAATCTTATTTCAAATACAAATCATTATTTCTAACCTTGTCAATGTCTTGACTCTATTTTCTATTCATTTCACAACATATGGTGGTGAATAAGTGTGACTTTTCATGGAAAACACGAAATTGTTTGGGTGATCCCAAACTTTTGAACGGTAGTGTATATAATATGAAAATATCTAAAAATATAAAATATTAAAATATATTAAAAAAAACAAAATATTAAAAAAAATAAGAAAAAAACGGATGCTCCGGTTTCCTCCCACAGTCCAAAGACATGTAGGTTAGGTGAATCAGCCGTACTAAATTGTTGCAAGGTAGGTGTGTCTGTGTAAACCCTACCTTGCAAGACCTACACCTCCCACCAACTTTCAAAGAAATCTTGCATGCGGTCAAGACCCTGAATAACCAAGAAACCTCTGGACCTGATAACATTCCAGCTGAAATCCTCAAGGAAGGAGGCTACCTCTGTACGAGGACACTGTATCTCTACATCCTTGAGGTGTGGAGTCGCGAGTGTGTCCCCCAACAGTGGAAAGATGCCAATATTGTGACCATTTATAAAAACAAAGGAGACAAATGCATCGGAGTATTTCACTACTGGCTATTGCCGGAAAGGTCCTAGCCAAGATCATGCTCTGCAGACTAACACTCGCAATAGCTGAACGGGTCATACCTGAGTCACAATGCGGCTTCCCAAAGGATAGAGGGATAGCTGACGTGATCTTTGTCACATGCCGGCTCCAGGAGAAATGCCGGGAACAGCACAAGGATTTGTGCATAGCATTCATAAACCTCTCAAAGACATACAGTTAACTGGGCCCTGCTGTGGCAAGTCCTGAAGACATTTGGATCTCCACCCAAGTTTCTCACCATCCTTGGACAGTTTCACTCAGGAATGATGGCCCGAGTGGTAGTGGGGAACCACAGTTCTGAGCCCCTTGGTGTGAAGACTGGAGTTGACAAGGCTGTCTCGTAGCCCCAGTCCTGTTTAATAGCTTCTTAGTCTCTCTTACAACACTGTTATGAAGGAGGATGGAGAAGCAGGCTGGAGTCACCATTGACTTCAGGCTTGATGGTAACCTATTCAACATCAGGAGGTTTCAGGCAACCACCAAGTTGACCTCTGAGAACATCATAGAGCTACAGTATGCTGACGATTGTGCCCTGGTAGCCCACACACCAGAAGCCCTACTCAGTCCTACTCTGTCACTCTGTCGGCAGTTGTAACTGCATACAAGAGAATGGGACTGATCATCAACACCCAAAAGACAGGTAATCTGTCAGATGAGTGCTGGCCTCCCAAGCCACCCAACAACCTTCACAGCAGAAGGGCAACAGCTGGCCACTGTTCCTGCCTTCAAATGCACCGTCTCAAACAAGCCTCAACATCTTTTGGTCGTCTAAGGAGAAAGGTTTTCCAGAACAGCAACCTCAACCAAAGTGTTTGTTTACGGAGCAGTGTGCATCTCCACACTACTCTATGGATGTGAGGCATGGTGTTGTGCTTACACCGCCCCGAGCTGCCTCCCCGGCACGTTCAAGCCACTCCCCCAGCTCGGACGTGCCAGAAACATCCGAGCGCTCGGCTCGCGCTCTGAGGAGACGAGCGCTGCACTGCACCAGGTGTTTGCCATCATCCATCAGGCACACCTGTGGCAATCAGGCAGCCTTCTACAAGAAGCCTCCCAGAACGTCTCTCAGTGCTTCGACGTGCTGAACCCTGCGGTGAAGTTCTGATAAGCCCTCCAGCGTTCCTTGCTTTCTGTTTATTCCCCAGTGTCTTATCTTCGTGTCTCTGTTTCCTCCCAAGACTCTCCCTCCGCGATTTCCACGGCTCCCCGCGTCTCCCTCGTCCCCGGCGACCTTCACGTTTCTCCCCGGACCTCTACTGGGATCTCCCCCCTTGTCCCTCTACCTGGACCCCTCCTCTCGGACTCGACTTCCCGGATCTCGGACCTGGACTTTCTCGGACAACCCCTCTTGGATCACGGACTGGACTTTCTCGCCAGGTGCACGCACATTTCTTCAACACCTCCTGGTCATTTACATACCGCACCACACATTGGCTAAAAACACTCACACATAGTTATACACGCAAACCACGGGACACCACACATAGTTTATTCATACATCCCACTAACAGAACGCCTTTTTTCACCATACATTTCCCTCCCACAATAAAACCCCCCTTTGTAGACTTAGAAGTCATCTCGTGTCTGTCTGTCTTGGGTTTCGTCACACGGGTCAGGTTCTGGTGCGCGAGCATAACAGAACGTCGAAGCCATTATGGACCCAGGCAAACCCAAGGAGCGGACGATTCCTGTGACGCCCCTGAGCCCCGTCCCCCTAGAGGCAGTAGTAAGAAGTCACAGTTGCCAACTTGCCTCTCTCTGCTCAGAGCTTACTACTGCCTTCACCCGTGTCACCGGAGAGATCAGCGATCTTCAGTCCGGCTCCCAGGCCGCGACGAGCACGTTAGATGCCCTCACCGCGCAGATCGCTGCACTCTCCACAGCGGTCTCCAGGATGAGCGACCACCCTGCCCTGGCCTCGGTCTCTGCCCCCAGCTCGGCCTCCGGTTTCCCCGTTCCTGGTCCCGACGTTCCCCCTCCGAGTCAACCCCCACTGGACCCCCGGTGCGAGCCTAACCTCCCCTGCCCCAAGGCCTTCGGTGGGGAGTTCGAGCTGTGCAGGGGTTTCCTTGGTCAGTGTGAGCTCCTGTTCAAACACCAGCCAGCTAGGTATAGGACAGGAGAGACCAAGGTAGCCCTTGTCATGTCCCTCCTCACCGGCAAAGCCCTCAGCTGGGCCATAGCGGCGGTAGGCCATACCGAGCAGCTCGCCTCGGACTATGGTGCCTTCCGCCGCGAGTTCAATCTGGTGTTCGACCACCCAGCTGACGGGCAGGACGCTGCCGGCCGCCTCCATTCCATCCAACAGGGAGCCAGGTCGGTGGCAGATTATTCCCTGGAGGTAAGGATACTCGCGGCAGACAGTGGGTGGGATGACACTGCGCTCAAGAGCGCGTACAGGAGGGGGCTGAGCGAGCCCATCAAAGATCTTATCGTTCGGGACCGCCCTGCCTCCTTCAACGAGCTCGTCACCCTCGCCCTCCAGATGGACGAACGGCTGCGGGAGCGGCGCCAGGAACACGCCCCGCGCGCTGGCCCCTCCCATAGACCAACCCCCGTCCGTCCTACCGGTGCCTTCCCTGGGTCAGCGTGCCGTGGGCTCTCTCCACCCTCACACTCCCCCTCGCAACCCTGGGTGGCTTCTGGATCCAGGCCGGAGGAGGAGCCCATGCAGTTGGGTCGGTCACGGCTCCCGCTGGAAGTTAGGGAGCAGAGGATGCATGGCCACCTCTGCCTCTACTGCGGGAGGTCGGGCCACTATATCAAGGCCTGCCCGACTCGCCCAAAAAGACCCGGCTCACTAGTGAGGGGTGTCCTAGTGAGCCTGACGACCCTTCCTCAGCCCCAGCCCAAGAAGGAGCACAACCACCTTTTTCCGGTCACTCTCACCTGGGGTAACCGCTCACTGTCTGTTGGTGCACTCCTGGATTCGGGGGCGGACGAGTGTTTGATGGACACCTCGCTGGCCCGGCAGGCCGGCATTCCACTCGTCCCCCTAGACACACCCCTCACAGCCCAAGCCCTAGATGGACGTTCACTTGGTAAAATCACACACAGCACTGCTTCCCTCACCCTCACTCTTTCGGGTAATCACGTGGAAGCTATCCGTTTCTTGGTTTTGCACGCCCCCACAGCGCCCCTGGTGTTAGGAAGACCGTGGTTGGAACGGCACGATCCCTACATCTCTTGGTCTACTGGGCGGATTTTGGGTTGGAGCGTTGCGTGTCATGCCAACTGCCTTCGCTCCGCCCACTCCCCGTCCAGCGGCCTCAGACCCGTGCCTCCTCCCACGGATCTCACTGGGGTTCCTTCCATTTATCACGATTTAGCCCCTGTATTTAGTAAAGAGAGTGCACTTTCCCTCCCCCCTCACCGTCCCTATGATTGTGCCATAGATCTCTTTCCCGGGGCCGCCCTTCCCACCGGTCGGTTGTATAACCTCTCCATCCCAGAGAAGGAGGCTATGCGCAATTATATCAGAGTCCCTGGCCTCAGGAATCATAAGGCCCTCGTCTTCCCCGGTGGCGGCGGGCTTCTTTTTTTGTGGCAAAGAAGGAGGGCAGCCTGAGGCCTTGCATAGATTATCGCATGTTAAATAATATCACGGTGAAAAATAAATACCCACTCCCCCTTATGAGTTCCACGTTCGAGCCACTCACTCACGCCACGGTGTTCACGAAGCTGGACCTGCGCAGCGCGTACCACCTGGTGCGCATCCGGGAAGGGGATGAATGGAAGACGGCCTTCAACACCCACCTAGGGCATTTCGAGTACCTCGTTATGCCCTTCGGCCTCACCAACGCCCCGGCCGTCTTCCAGGCATTGGTCAACGACGTGCTCCGGGACATGCTGAACACGTTCGCGGTGGTGTACCTGGATGACATACTCGTGTTCTCCAGGACTGAGGAGGAACACCACCAGCATGTCCGCCTGGTCCTCCAACGGCTGCTGGAGAACAGGCTCTTCGTGAAAGCCGAGAAGTGCGTGTTCCACTCCGCCTCCGTGGAGTTCCTTGGCCACATCGTGGAGAAGGGGCTCGTCCGCACTGACCCCAGGAAGACCCGAGCGGTGGAGGAGTGGGCACGGCCCACTAACAGGACGCAACTCCAGCGCTTCCTGGGGTTTGCAAACTTCTGCCGGCGCTTCATCAGGGGGTTCAGCCGTGTGGCCGCCCCCCTCACTGCACTCACCTCCAACCTCCGCCCCTTCTCCTGGACCTCGGAGGCGGAAGCCGCCTTCTTGGCCCTGAAGAGGCTGTTCACAATGGCTCCGGTGCTCGCCCACCCGGACCCGTGCAGACAGTTCATCGTGGAGGTGGACGCATCGGACACGGGCATCGGAGCCGTCCTCTCCCAGCGGTCGGAGGAGGACCAGAAGATCCACCCGTGCGCCTTCTTCTCCCGGCGTTTCAGTCCTGCGGAGAAGAATTATGACATCGGCAACAGGGAGTTGCTGGCCGTCCACGCCGCCCTAGAGGAGTGGAGACACTGGCTGGAGGGAGCAGGGCAGCCGTTCATCGTATGGTCCGATCACAAAAACCTGACCTACGTACGGACGGCTAAGAGGCTCAACCCCAGGCAGGCGCGCTGGGCTCTCTTCTTCAGCCAGTTCGACTTCACCCTCACCTACCGCCCGGGCACCAAGAACGTCAGAGCAGACGCCCTCTCCCGTCTGTTTCCCGAGGGGTCCCCTGACGCCCCAGACACCATCCTTCCCCCGGCCCGGGTGGTGGGCGCCGTCACCTGGGCCATCGAATCAGTGGTGAGAAGGGCCCAGCGCGCCCATCCCGACCCAGGCAATGGACCCCGGAACCGGCTATTTGTGCCTCCCTCTGTCCGGCCCCAGGTGCTGGAGTGGGGCCACTCCAGCCATCTTGCCTGCCACCCCGGTGTCTACCGAACGGCGGCCTTCATCCGCAGGGGTTTCTGGTGGCCCACCATGGAGGCAGACACCAGAGAGTTCGTGGCAGCCTGCACCACCTGCGCCCGCAGCAAGGCTCTCCATCGCCCTCCAGCAGGTCTCCTGCGCCCCCTTCCTGTCCCCGGCCGACCTTGGTCCCACATTGCCTTGGACTTCGTAACTGGCCTCCCCGTGTCCCAAGGCAATGACACCATTCTGACCATTGTTGACCGGTTTTCCAAGGCCGTCCATTTTGTTGCCCTCACCAAACTCCCCTCTGCAGCCGAGACGGCGGACCTTCTCGTCTCCCACGTCGTCCGACCTCATGGGATTCCCCTGGACATTGTCTCTGACCGTGGTCCCCAGTTCACTTCGAAGGTATGGCAGGCCTTCTGTAAGGGGATTGGGGCCACGGTCAGCCTCTCCTCCGGGTATCACCCCCAGACCAATGGGCAGGCAGAGCGGGCCAATCAAGCCCTGGAGGCGGCTTTGCGTTGCGTTACCACCAGCAACCCCACCTCCTGGAGCAAGTACCTGCCCTGGGTGGAGTACTCGCTCAACTCCATGGAGAGTTCGGCTACCGGTTTGTCCCCCTTCGAGTGTTCCCTGGGCTATCAACCTCCTCTGTTCCCCCATCAGGAGTTGGAGGTGGCGGTCCCGTCCACGAGGGCCCATCTCCGCCGATGTCGGCGCGTTTGGAAGACCGCCCGGGCCGCTATGTTGCGAGCTACAGAGCGGGCCCGGCGCAGCGCCAACCGGCGGAGAGTGCCGGCCCCAGCTTATCGACCTGGCCAGAGGGTATGGCTCCTGGCCCGGGACCTGCCCCTCCCTACCCTCAACCGGAAGCTGGCTCCCCGCTACGTCGGTCCCTACACCATCGACCGCATTGTCAACCCTTCGGCGGTGCGTCTCCATCTCCCTACCTCACTCAAGATCCATCCCGTCTTCCATGTCTCGCGCCTCAAACCGGTAGCCACCAGCCCCCTGTCTCCCCCTGTCCAAGCTCCTCCACCCCCCAGGGTCCTCGACGGTGGTGACATGGTCTGGGATGTCGACCAGCTGCTCGCCGTACGCCGCCGGGGGCGTGGGTACCAATACCTGGTGGACTGGGTTGGCTATGGGCCCGAGGACCGCAGCTGGGTTCCCCGGTCCTACCTGGCCGACCCTGCACTCCTGGAGGAGTTCTATCGGGCCCACGCCATCGGACGGTCGCCCGGTGTCTCCCGTAGGAGGGGGGGTCCTGTTGTGCTTACACCGCCCCGAGCTGCCTCCCCGGCACGTTCAAGCCACTCCCCCAGCTCGGACGTGCTGGAAACATCCGAGCGCTCGGCTCGCGCTCTGAGGAGACGAGCGCTGCACTGCACCAGGTGTTTGCCATCATCCATCAGGCACACCTGTGGCAATCAGGCAGCCTTCTACAAGAAGCCTCCCAGAACGTCTCTCAGTGCTTCGACGTACTGAACCCTGCGGTAAAGTTCTGATAAGCCCTCCAGCGGTCCTTGCTTTCTGTTTATTCCCCAGTGTCTTATCTTCGTGTCTCTGTTTCCTCCCAAGACTCTCCCTCCGCGATTTCCACGGCTCCCCGCGTCTCCCTCGTCCCCGGCGACCTTCACGTTTCTCCCCGGACCTCTCCTGCGATCTCCCCCCTTGTCCCTCTACCTGGACCCCTCCTCTCGGACTCGACTTCCCGGATCTCGGACCTGGACTTTCTCGGACAACCCCTCTTGGATCACGGACTGGACTTTCTCGCCAGGTGCACGCACATTTCTTCAACACCTCCTGGTCATTTACATACCGCACCACACATTGGCTAAAAACACTCACACATAGTTATACACGCAAACCACGGGACACCACACATAGTTTATTCACACATCCCACTAACAGAACGCCTTTTTTCACCATACATTTCCCTCCCACAATAAAACCCCCCTTTGTAGACTTAGAAGTCATCTCGTGTCTGTCTGTCTTGGGTTTCGCCACACGGGTCAGGTTCTGGTGCGCGAGCATAACACATGGACCATCTACAGCCACCATCTCAGAAGCCTGGAGGCCTTCCATGTGAGATGTCTCCAGAGGATCCTCGGCATTACTTGGGAGGACAGAGTGCAACACATAGAAGTCTTGGAACGGGCAGGCAGTTGCAGTGTGGAGTCTACCCTAAACCACCATCAACTCAGGTGGCTTGGGCATGTCATTTGCATGCCTAGCCAACAACTCCCACGCAAAGTCGTCTACGGCCAACTACACCATGGTCAATGCACTGCTGATGGGCAGAAGAAGCAGTTCAAAGACCAAATGAAGACCACACTGAAAAGATGCCAGATCAATCCCTCTTCTTTGGAGGAACTTGCCCCCTGCTAAACCATCTGGCGCTCTCACGTCTCACAGGATTGAAATATATGGAAAACCAGCGCACACAATACCGTGTAGCAAAGCGTGCAAAGAGACATGCTCGCAAAGCTCTGCACCCCCCCCCCCCCGCACCACTTTTATACACCTGGTCTGCAACTGTGCATCCAGGATCAGACTATTAAGCCACCAAAGGACTCACAAATAGGAGAAGATGGTCATCATCGGATACGATGGACAACCAGCAAGCAAGTGTGTGTGTTTGTGTCGGCCCTGTGATGGCCTGGCAGCCTGTCCAGGGTGTCTCCCCTCCAGTGCCTGACTGCTGGGATAAGCTCCAGCATCCCCATGACCCTGAGAGCAGGATAAGCATCTTGAGTCATGGATGGATATATATATATATATATATATATATATATATATATATATATATATATATATATATATATATATATATACACTACCGTTCAAAAGTTTGGGATCACCCAAACAATTTCGTGTTTTCCATGAAAAGTCACACTTATTCACCACCATATGTTGTGAAATGAATAGAAAATAGAGTCAAGACATTGACAAGGTTAGAAATAATGATTTGTATTTGAAATAAGATTTTTTTTACATCAAACTTTGCTTTCGTCAAAGAATCCTCCATTTGCAGCAATTACAGCATTGCAGACCTTTGGCATTCTAGCTGTTAATTTGTTGAGGTAATCTGGAGAAATTGCACCCCACGCTTCCAGAAGCAGCTCCCACAAGTTGGATTGGTTGGATGGGCACTTCTTTGAGCAGATTGAGTTTCTGGAGCATCACATTTGTGGGGTCAATTAAACGCTCAAAATGGCCAGAAAAACAGAACTTTCATCTGAAACTCGACAGTCTATTCTTGTTCTTAGAAATGAAGGCTATTCCATGCGAGAAATTGCTAAGAAATTGAAGATTTCCTACACCGGTGTGTACTACTCCCTTCAGAGGACAGCACAAACAGGCTCTAACAGGTACTATTTAATGAAGATGCCAGTTGGGGACCTGTGAGGCATCTGTTTCTCAAACTAGAGACTCTAATGTACTTATCTTCTTGCTCAGTTGTGCAACGCGGCCTCCCACTTCTTTTTCTACTCTGGTTAGAGCCTGTTTGTGCTGTCCTCTGAAGGGAGTAGTACACACCGGTGTCGGAAATCTTCAATTTCTTAGCAATTTCTCGCATGGAATAGCCTTCATTTCTAAGAACAAGAATAGACTGTCGAGTTTCAGATGAAAGTTCTCTTTTTCTGGCCATTTTGAGCGTTTAATTGACCCCACAAATGTGATGCTCCAGAAACTCAATCTGCTCAAAGAAGTGCCCATCCAACCAATCCAACTTGTGGGAGCTGCTTCTGGAAGCGTGGGGTGCAATTTCTCCAGATTACCTCAACAAATTAACAGCTAGAATGCCAAAGGTCTGCAATGCTGTAATTGCTGCAAATGGAGGATTCTTTGACGAAAGCAAAGTTTGATGTAAAAAAAATCTTATTTCAAATACAAATCATTATTTCTAACCTTGTCAATGTCTTGACTCTATTTTCTATTCATTTCACAACATATGGTGGTGAATAAGTGTGACTTTTCATGGAAAACACAAAATTGTTTGGGTGATCCCAAACTTTTGAACGGTAGTGTATATATATATAAAACTTCATTAAATGAAACCCTCAAGAGTAGGGAAAGTGCTCAACAAACAAGGAGATATACACACACACACACACACACACATATATACATACATACCAGAGACACCGCTGAGTGATGCAAGTCTATTAGAAAGAGAAAGAAAAAGACTTGCTACACAAACAGTTGATGGGACCATGACTTTGGCCAGAGAAGAAGAAGGCACAAACACGCATTTAATGGATAAGGCTTACATTTCCGTGGCGTTCGCTCTACCTACTTTCATTTAGCTGCTCACTACCTTGTTCGAGGTGGCTTTAAAGACGACGCTCATTACGTGAGTGTTGTCTTGAAGAGGAGGGTAGGGCAGTAAATACCTCTAACTGAATATGACATAATGAGTGCCAGAGAGAAGTGAAAAGCTAATGCAAAACTCCCTAATTGGTGTCTGCTTTGGCATGGAGGTGTAAGACCACCAGAAGGATAAAGCACAACTGGGGATAGAAGCAATAAATAGGAAGGAGCAGATGGTCTCCTCCTGAGGACAGACCCCCAAATGCATGCAACAAACTGCAAACTGGACACAACTGCAAGAAGAAAGTAGGTGTGTGTGTGTGTGTGTGTGTGTGTGTGTGTGTGTGTGTGTGTGTGTGTGTGTGTGTGTGTGTGTGTTATGTGTTTGTCAGCATGGATATGCAAAGTAGGGATTAAATAAGTGATCAAGAGGCATTATAATAAGTCAGTCAGTCTATCTATCTATCTATCTATCTATCTATCTATCTATCTATCTATCTATCTATCTATCTATCTATCCTTTCATCAATCAATCTATCTATCTATCTATCTATCTATCTATCTATCTATCTATCTATATATCTATCTATCTATCCTTTCATCAATCAACCTATCTATCTATCTATCTATCTATCTATCTATCTATCTATCTATCTATCTATCTATCTATCTATCTATCTATCTATCTACTTGGTATTTCAAACAATAAAAGAAAACGACCCCTCCTACAGAGAGTTTATCTTGTGCTGCAGAGTGGAGGAAATTCCTCATTAGTATACCATTGTTAATAAATGTAGTGCCCATGTGTAGAATGACCCCTGACCCGAACAGCCTTTCGAAGGGTGTGAATTTAAGGGATCTGGCTGTAAGTTATGGCAATGTGCCTGTTCACTGACAAATGGCATTTGGGGTAATGTAATGGAAGTAAAATGATGGATAGATGAGTCAGGACATGAACATTGGTATTTTCTTTTTTTTACTGCAAGAAGTGAGGCAGCCGAGGGCACAGGTTTTTATTGAAACAACAAAGAGTGGGCTGGGTTGGGGCGGGAGGTTTCTTTGGCGCTGTTGCAGCTGCACGGTGAAAGACTCATTGCTGACTGTTAACTCAGCTCACATCTGTGATTTAATACTGCTGAGATTGGTGATTTGTGCAACCGATGGCAACTCTATATACACACCACTTTAAATGAATATCTTTCATGATAGCTAGCTAGCTAGCTAGATAGATAGATAGGTGAAAGAGTTCTTTCTTACCAAAATTCGACCCATTTGGAAAAACACCAGTCGAAATTTTGCATTTAGAGTTTTGCAAAAGCATCTTGCAGGTGCACAGAAAAACCTCAAACAATGTCTTCAGGGTTGAATTAGGTAAATTCATATCATACATCAATTTTTTTTTTAAAAAGAGCAATCAAATACTGGCTTCATCTTAAAAAAACAGTGACCCCCCCCTACTCCTGTCACTACAAAGCCCTGCAATGCCAAAACCTGAGCAAAAAAAAAAAGAAGAAGAAGACTCCCCTCACTCAGCTGGTGCTGAAGCTTGATTCTCTTTCTAACCCTGTTCTGCTTCAGACTAGTCTGAGAACAAATCAATTAGAGTCAACCAAATTATAACACACCAGAAACAAGACTGCATCACCAACTGGAATGCACAAACAAAAGCACGAAGCAAAATGCAGTGCTGTCTGGCCCTAAAAGGACAGTACAGTGTGGCAGATCACCTGACCACAGTGACGGACTCTAAACAAAGAACTACCTGGACAAAGTACAGACTAAGTGAGCAGAACCTGGCCATCGTGACAGGCCGATACGGAAAATTTTTTTTTTTTTAAATCCTGGCTTCCCAAAGAGAAGCAGTTCTGCCAGCTGAGCAAAGAAGACAGTCGAGACAGAGCTGCACTTTCTAACAGGATGCACACAACTCCAGCCAGGCTGAACAAAATGTTTCCCCACATTCAGATGCAAACAACCTGAATTTGACCACATAACCAGCATAAACAAAATGCCAATCCTGCAGGGAGAGCATCGAGGGAGCTGCAGTCTAGCAGCTGCAGTCTGTCTTTACCCTTCACACTTTAAGGAACAGTGAGTGACCCCCCCCCCCGCCACACACACACACAAACACAAATACACACCTCCCCGGCAAACTGTTACAAAGCACATCATACCACCCACACACATACACACGCATACACAAACAGTTTTTACCTCTTTATTAAACTTATTCTTTTCAATTCAAAATCACCTTACCGGGACATCCTCATGTTCCTCTGCAATTGGTCTCCTTCAACCGCAACATCCAGTCCCTCACACCGACTCAACCTTCCAATGAGGTCTTGGCTACCATGCCTCCTCATAATGACTTCTCCTCGCTCCCTGTCCATGAGGCCACAGACACAGTCTGTTCCTCACTGGCCTCCTCTCTGAACCATCTCTGCCCTCTAGCATCCAAATGTGCACGCACCCCCCCCCCCCCCCCAGTCCATGGCTCACTTAAGTCGTCAGAGAGCAAAGGGAGGAACTCAGAGCAGCAAAGAGAAAATGGCGTAAATCCAGAAGGCCACTGACCTCAGTGACAATCAGCATCTCCTGGTATCATTCTCCAGTTTAAAAACTGCTAAGACCACTTACTATCAGAACATCATCTGTGGTGCCACAGAGACTTGAAAATTGTTTTCTGCTTTTAACTCACTCCTCCATCTATGCTGACTGCAGACCTGTTCGCCTCGTTTTTTACTGATAAGGTCTCTGCCATCAGTAACCAGTTCTTTGAGTCTGACCATCTCAGTCTGCAGCTGCCAGCTGACAGGGCCACACTCTCCTCATCCTCCCCTCTGGCCGAGGAGGAAGTCTCCAAACTTCTGCTGGACTCTCAACCTGTCCACTGTACCCAATACATCCAACCTTCTACAGACCATCTTGGGGGGGAGAAGTGTCCAAAAGACATGGCTTATCCACAGGGGTTTCTCAAGGGTCAGTGCTTGATCCCCTTCTCTTCTCAATATACACCACTTCACTTGGCACAATCAACCGCTCCCATGGTTTCTCATGCCATTGCTATGCTGATGATACCCAGCTCTTCCAGTTGTCCAGTTGTTCCTGCCGGAAGACCACACAGTCTTGGCTCAGATCTCATCATTCCTTGCCGATATATTGGCATGGATGACAGAGTGCCACCTTCAATTTCACCTCTCTAAAATTTAGCTCCTTGTCATCCCAGCCAGTCCCTCTTTACAACGAGAGATCAGTATCCAGCTCAAATCAACCCAACTCTGCCCGAAACATGGGTGTCATGATTGATGACCAACTAACCTTAAGGTTCACGTAGATGTCAATTGCTCATTCATGTCGATTTGCCCTATACAACATCAGGAAGATGAGATCCTACCTGTCTGAGCATGCAGCACTACTCCTGGTATATCACACATTGACTACTGCAACTCCTTACTAGTAGGCCTGTCTGTATGTATGTTCAGAACTCTGCAGAGTATCCAGAACGCAGTGGCACATCTGGTCTTCAACCAGCCAAAAAAGAGCACATGTCACTGTGCATATCCCTCCACTGGCTCCCGGTCGCTGCTTACATCAAATTCAGAATGTAAAACTCACTTACAAAACAGTAACTAAAAAGTCCCACATTTAGGTCTACGCTGTCTCCCACTCACTGTGCTCTGCCAATGAAAGGTTCCTCGTACTACCACCACAACAGGGCCCTAAGTCACTAGCTAGACTCTTCTCTTCTGTAGTTACGTGGTTGTGGAACGAGTTACTAAACTCTGGTCGATCAGCAGAGTCCCTCACAATATTTAAGAAAAGACTAAAGACCCAGCTTTTTTGCAGACACCTCTGCTATTGATGGACTGAAAAAAAAATCTGCTACTATGCATTCTATCCACTCTATGCATTGCCACTGTGCACTTCCTGTTGGCACCGACATCCTATCAGACTTGAATTTAGCTTTATGGCACTTACTCTTGTTGTTCTCTCCTGCCTATATCCCTGCTTGTGTTGTATCAGCTCTCAGATGCACGTCGCTTTGGATAAAAGCATCTGCTAAATGAAATTATAAATTGTAATTATTTTCATATTGCTGCCAATATCCATCAGTTATGTTCAGTTTCCTGTTCTTGCTACCCAAAATATTGTTGACAGGGTTGTTGTCTTTGAACTATAATGTCAACCTAATGTTATGTTGTTTGTGTCTTGAAAACTGTGCTTTTCCCTGTACTACTGCCTTGTACAATGTGCTTTGCCAGTACTGTATGTACAACATGGTCATGCCAATAAAGCCTCTTTGAATTTGAATTGGAGTTCCTGCTGTATTCCTTTGGTTCTTCCTGTTCACACTGATGCATTTACTGCAAAGAAACAGGAAATGGAAGAGTTATCCACGCCACTACATCATGTATCAACAATGGTATCAACAGTGCAAATCTGTGTGACTGTGCAACTGTGTGCGCGTGTGTGTGTGTGTGTGTGAAGGACAGCAAGGACAAAAAGTTGTGTTGGCACAGCACCATCAGTGTCATCTTCAATAAAGTGTTTTACCTGGGTCTCTGGCCTGTACCGTCTCTGTAGAGAGCTTGTGTACGCTGCAGAAACTGACGCCGTTCCCAATTCAAATTTCCAATCACACTGTAGTGAGCAGTCAGGGGGAGTACCGTGACAAGGTGGTGGCACAGAATTTTCCCACAATCACAGGAAACCAGTGAGGAAGATCGTTGTTTCATTGGCGGAATCATTTAATGAGATACAGGAGACAGTAAATCTTCAATTGAGGCCGGTGGTGAAAGACGTAAGAAGATTAAGCATGGTTCAGACATATGCATTTTTTTCTGTGAGATCAGAAAAGTGAAAAGGAAAAAAAATGGGGGGGGGGGACCACTCAGTTGTGTTAAGAAGACATAGATACACCACTGAAACTCATATTTCCACTTCTCGTTGTAGTCTTAAGTCTGGCTCATCTGTGACGTGTGAAACCGTCTTCAGTTTTACTGAATCTAGCGAGTGCGCGGAGAGCTGGCCACGAGGATTCAAAACGTGGTCTGATTGGGTAGGAGAGTCTCTCCTGTCGGAGGGGAACAGACGGACGGCCACTGGAGCACATGTTCCTCTCCGTTTGGGACAAGAGGCTGCCAGGCCTCAAACTTGATTCCCCGAGGGATCTAGGCTTTAATTGTGTTTTTGGTTCCCCAGTTTTGCAATCTGCATTTGCTGTGTTGGGAAAGCCAGATTTGTTTTCCAGGTGTGCCATTTAGACTGATGCGTGTTAGAACTGCACACACACACACACACACACACACATACGAACACACACATGCTTATGGAGGGGCAACTATTAACCTGAAGTAAATGTACACTAATTTTCACCCATATTCGTATTATAAATATTAGAGCTCTCAGGTGAGATGGAGGAAGGCTTTATAAAGATAGGTTTACACGATGCAACTTGAATGCAAATTTTGAGATTGAAAAATAATTTGTATTATCTTTGGGAGTTCGGCATGTTTTTGGCATCAAAGCAGTACCAAAGTTCACGTGAGTTGGCAAGTCATTCCAAAAAAAGGTGCATAGCACAAAGTCAGTCCATGATATAAAATAGATAAAACTGCGCTATGCCAGTTTTATAAAGTACGTTTTTGACTCACCATTGTACTTTGTATGCTATGACCAGATGGACCCCCTTTCTCATCCGTAGACTGAGTCACTGGCTTATATTTATTTATAAGGCCCTCCTGGGGATGCTTCCATCATACCTATGTGTCTACATGACTCGATACAGCTCGGCACAGTCTGAGCTCCCAGGACATTTGTTTGTTTATTGTACCCAAAGTTTGGACTAAATGAGGAAATAAGACATTTAACTTTGCTACCCCCTCTGCTTGGAATGCCTTGCAAAAGGACTTCAGACTGAAGGACCTACTAACTTCCAGGGAATTCGAAGAGACTGTCAAGTCTATGGAACTTAAATCAAATACAACCTGTCAATGTTTTTAGTGGGATGCCTATATATACTGTAGTATTTCTGCTTCTCACCTTCCCCCTCTCCATCTTGCTTTCTCCTTCCCCCCCTTCTCACGTTGCTCATTTTTTCTCTTCATTCCATTTGAATTGTATTTTATGTTTGTGGTATGGCGTTTGTGCTGTCCAGTCTGCAACTCTGTTTACTTTTTTGCCATTATTTTTGGTCACATCTCATTTTATATTCTTTATTTTGCCGTGTCTTCTTCACCTTTATTTTTATATTGATGTGTCACTTATTTTATATTGTATTTTAAGCTTGTGCAGCACTTTGGTTCAACTGTGGTTGTTTTGAATAAAACTTGAAAATGAGAATTTGAATCTCAGACTGTTAAAAAAAGGTTTAATAACAACAATAATAATGTGATCAGGATAAGCGGTTTGGATAATGGATGGATGGATGGATAGATAATATGACGATGCAGAAATAGTAGTTTGACGTTGTCGTAACCATAGTTCTGCACATTTGACCCGTTAGCCAACCGGCTAGCGAGTCCACTCGTTCATGCTCGTTACACTGCCCCCTCCTTCGGGAAGCGCATCCCCGCGCTTCAGCATACCAGCTCCCTCACGCCTCTGGGCGCACGCGCTTCCGATGGCCTCCCGGTCTCACGTCTCACTTCCGACACCAACGTAGCGAATTCAGGGGGCAGCCGGGGACCGCCGCAGCCGGGACACGAACCCGGGTCAGACCCTTTAGTCGACTGGTTAACCTAGTCGGCCATGGTGAGGGAGACCCGGGTTCGAGTTCCGGCTGCGGCGGTTCCCGGCTGCCCCCTGAATTCGCTACATTTGGTGTCGGAAATGGAATGGTGAGGCCATCGGAAGCGCGTGCACCCAGAGGCGTGAGGGAGCTGGTATGCTAAAGCGCGGGGATGCGCTTCCCGAAGGAGGGGGGTAGTGTAAAGCATGAATGAGTAGACGGTTGGCTAACAGGTCTGACCCTTTAGTCGACTGGTTAGCGTAGTCGCCCCGGGTTCGCTTCCAAGCTGCGGCGGCGGTTCCCGGCTGCCCCATGTTGGTGTATGGAAACGCAGATTGAGGCTCATTTAATATTAAGCATATTGTAACGTACACGAATAAGTAGACACGTTAGCCCTTGGCTAATGGGTCGGACCCTTTAGTCGACTGGTTAACGTTATCACCCGCGGTGCAGAAGATACGGGTTCGCATCCCGGCTGTGGCGGTTCCCGGCTGCCCCCTGAATTCGCTACAATATATCTAGCCTAATTGATATAGCAGCCTTGCTTGATGTTAGCTTGCAAGTGACCTTATTTCATCAGCAGAGAAAACAAAGCAAACAAAGTCCTGCTCTGTCAGACAGGCAACAATACAGTCAAATTGTACATGGGCTGCGAAACGCATTGCGAATTGGTTGGGCCCATCAGCCCCCCCCACCAACACACACTCGCTCCCCAACTTTGAACTGACTTGACTTCCAGAGCCACTTTCACAATCCTTATGATATTACAACTAAAATATTAAGACACTAAATAATAGGTCCTATCATATAGAATTTAAAAAGAAAATGTCAAACTCAACCACTGCTCTTTAAATATTGCCAATAACTTCTCTCCATTTGTCATTGTGCTGGACAAAATCACTGGCAATCCCCAACTTTCGTTGGCATTGCCCTGAAAAAAAATTGTTTTTTTCTTTTGGTGTTTTATTATTCAGTAAAAATTGAATAGATAACCAAAGAATGGCGTTGCTGTTTAAAGTTAAAGGCGTTGGTGTGTGAAAATTCAATTCACGTCTCAATACACAATTAGCGAAAACATTTTTAGATAACAGAGTTCACTGCTTTCTGATAGGCTGTGTGGGGCCATACAGGGAGGCAGTGTGTGATATATGTGGCTACCGACTGATTTGAATTGTTTTACATGTTGGATTGTGGAAAGTAGGTAAGACCCAGGCCCTAACTGGTTCCACGGTCCATGTCAGTGTAGCCCAACTACAGCAGAACAGGAGGCTGCCTTTGACGCGCATGCATGAAAATGCACAACTGGCATGTGCAGTTTGAAAAAAGTGGAAAAATTGCCTTGATTTAAAACTAGATCATTACAAAAGTTGATTTTGTACTTTAGTGATTCCCAGATATATTTTTTTTGTTCAGTTTTATAGGCCTTTCTTTTTGATTGTATCTCTGGGAAAAAGGTATTTTCAGGTCTCACTGCATCACGTGACTTGCAGTTCAAAGCTTGGCCACTGAGGCAGTATGGTCCATACCAGCAGTACGCGCTAAGCGAGCAACTCTCATTGAAATCAGTATTACGTCAGCGTGTAATACAACCGCCGGCCCAACGTGTCAGTGTCACGGTTTGCCTCGCTCAGGCATGAAAAGGACACGCGTGTATGAAGGTGCTGTGCCAGCAGGGGGCGATGATTAAGAGGTGACGGCAGGTTATTGTTAGGGTTAGGGTTATGGTTAGGATTCGGGTTAGGGTTGGGTTACGTTTAGGATTAGGGTTAGGGTTAGGGAGGGATTTTGGAAAATGCTGTATGCTTCTTTTCCTCCGTGGGGAGTTGCTGGCATTGAGTTAATCATCGCCCCCTGCTGGCACTGCACCTTCATACAAGCGTGTATTTTTCACACCTGAGCGAGGCAAACTGTGAAGCTGACACGTTGGACAGGCAGTGTATTACATGCTTTGGCGTGATACTGGGCTGGTAGGCCACAATCGAATGGACCGCTATGTTTTGGTCTGTCCTCTAGTTGTTAATACAGCCATGGTTTATACATACTCGAAACATGTGTACAAGGTAAAAAAGATAAAAGACATAAATTAAGATTTTTTTTTAAATTTCAAATTTATTTTACTTAGTAAACTTGGATCAGAAGCATACTGCTTCTGTACTTTTTATTTCAACATTTTCTCAGACCTAGATCTGCTTAAATCTATCAAGAAAACATCCAAATATGTCAGGTCCTGGTCCATGGATACCATTGAAATGGTTCGAGGGTGCTTTGAATACACTAATTGGAATACATTTAATAAAGCTTACAACTCTCTGAATGAACTCACTGACACAGTGACTTCATACATCAAGTTTTGTGAGGAAATGTGCATCCCTACCAAAACAGTGACATTGTATGGCAATTAGAAAAAAACCTGGTTCTCCAATGAATTACTGCTCCTACAGAAAGAAAAGAACTGGGCATACAAAATGGAAACGGGGATCAATACAGAGCAGCCATATATAATTGCATGCTACAATAAGAAAAGCAAAGTCCAGCTACACAACAAAATTGGAACAACAATTCTCTTCCACTGACTCCAGATCAATATAGAAAAATCTTAAGGAAATGACGGATTACAAAAAAATGCCCTTGCTCCCCTCCAGATAATGACCATAACCTCCCAGATAAATTATATAAGTTTTAATACAAGATTTGAAAAATCTATTCTACCAGCCATCACCTCTACTTCCACTCCAATGCCACCCTTCTGCATACAGGAGGATGAGGTGAGAGCTACATTCAAGAAGCTGAACATTAGAAAAGCAGCAGGGCCAGATGGCATCAGTCCTGCTTTGTTGAGCCATTGTGCTGCACAATTGGCCCCAATGTTTTCCACCGTATTTAACACCTCTCTAAGCCAATGTACAGTCCCACAGTGCCTCAAACACACTCCCTTACAAAAAAAAAGTAGTTTATTCAAGTGTGCTATTAGTATACTTATTTTAGAGTTAGGGTTGGGGTTAGCTAACCCTAACCATTATCAGATAAGTATTGAAATAGTACACTTACAAGTATGCTACTAGTACGTTGATATTAGTATACTTAGTACGTAAGCATACTTGGGAAATATACTTGAACTTTACTTAAGTTTACTTAATGAAATTAACTTATACTTACATAGAGTATACTTTTTTTACCATCATTCCTGTGCCACAGTCCTCGAAGACCACCTATCTCAATGACCAGACCAGCTGCCCTAACATCTATGGCCATGAAAGCATTTGAGCGTATCATTCTCATACTTGAAATCTTGCACCTCCCCAATGATGGACCCATATCAATTTGGGCTATGCCAAGTGGTCTTGGCATAGCCCTCCACCATGCTCTGCAACACCTGGAATCACCAAATACCTATGCACGCATCCTGTTCATAGACTTTAGTTCCTCCTTTAACTCCATCATCCCACTCATACTCTTTACCATACTCTTGGATATGAACATTGACCCAGCCATATGCCACTGGATTCAGAGCTTCCTGTGGAACAGGCCACAGTAGGTGAATGGTAATAACCTAACCTCACACCCTCTTATCCTCTGTACAGGTGCTCCTCAGGGCTGTGTTCTCTCCTCCTGGCTCTTCTCACTTTACACCACCCACTTTACATCCACGGAGAGTTCTGTGAAAATAATAAAATATGCAGACGACACATCCATTGTAGGCCTCATCTCCAACAATGATGAAACCTAGTACCGCACTAAAGTAGAACAAGTTGTCACTTGGTGCGCAAACAACGACCTTCTGCTTAATACAGCCAAAACCCAAGAACTCATTATTGACTTCCAATGCATGCTGAATTCCAAAACACCCATATAAATGAACGGAGACCCCATCACCACCTCTGACTCTTTTAAATTGGTTGGAACATACATCAGCAATAATCTGAAGTGGAAAAATAACAATAAACATATCATTGCAAAAGCTCAACAACAACTTTACTTTCTTAGGCATTTTAAAAAACACCAGATCAAACATCAACTTCTCGTTCTGTTTTACTCATCCATTATCATCACAACATCTTCTATTACAGTATGGTACAGCGGCACGGATAGTCAAAAATAGAAAAAACTGCAGTGGATTGTCAACAAGGCATCCCAAATCATAGGCAACCCACTCCCCTTAGTTAAATAGCTACATACTCACCATACTGTAAAGCGACCAAAGATCATCTCTGACCCCTTATGTCCTGCTCATCGCCTCTTCCAGTTCCTTCCCTCAGGGAGGCGCTACAGGTCACTGTCCACTAAGACTAAACTCTATAAACAGTTTTTTTCTCCTAGCTATCTGGACTCTGAATTCCCCCCTACAGTCCCCTCCTCACAAGCCACTGGCATGCATACTACCATTCACCTAATTGTTGTGGTAATATGTTTGTTTCTGCTGTTGTGTGACTGTATTGTCTGTGATAATATGTGGCGGGTCTGCTGTTGTCCACGGGTGTATTGTGCTGCAGAGTTTAACATGCTGTACTGAAAACAAAATCCACCAGCCTCAGTCATGTGGCTACTAATTATGTTGTTGTCATATAGGCCAGATTGCTATTTATATCCACTGTTTTAGATAGATCAGATTGTACTTGTAACTTTTGAGATTGGTTTTCTGATGTATTGTCATGTTTTTATTTTGTCTTGATTGTTCCTTGTCTGCCTGTTCAATAGTTTTCTTATGTATTGTTCTGTTTTTACTTCTGTATTAATTGTTGTTTGTTTGCCTGCCCAGGGACTGCAGATGCAAATTAGCTGCCAGCTACCTCTGGTGCAATTGTAAAATTGTGTGTTGTCCCTGTCAAATAAACAATAAACTAAACTTAACTAATAAACAATCTGTGTCTATGTCTACTACCACCATCTATCTTGCTAACAAATTGGCCACAGTTTAAACCATTGGTCATACCCGGTCCAGCCATATACTAGGTTTTGACTTAGTCTTGTTTCCATGGCTATTGATTGTTAATTTGTTGACTATATCAAGGTTAAGATAAGAAGTGCAATTGAAAAAAAATAGTGGGATTACTTTGAACATGTTAATATCAACAGCCCCAGTAACATGCAGGATGGATATCAATTAAAATCAACTTAATGTTTCCCAGCTGGCTCTTTTACACTTTCAAAAATATAGCAAGCAGTAAAATGAACATAGACATGTCTGAAAGTATGTGGCTATACAATCTGAGGAATATACAATTTCAGAAGTTTAAAAAACCTGACTGGTTCAGTATAACTGTCCCTACTCTTGGGTTTGGGAGTCCATAGGCTTATGAGCTAGTCTATAAAATGACAGGTTAGTCCCCTTGGAATGATGGAGACATTTGTAGTCTGAACTTCCTTATCTTTCATTTATGGCTTAAGCAATGCTAATTACTCTTTTATTCCTTTAAAGCAACTATGCTTGTCAGAAATCAAAACGGTCTGACAAGTTCCAAGTTTAGCATATTGCTTAAACACTATGCAGTAGCCTACTTGGTTTGATTTTAAGTATGCAAGCTATATGAGCTTTATCTTGTCTCTGTTGACTGCTAATGATTCACCAGATGTTGAAAGATTTCTGTTTCTGTTCAAACTTAAAAAAGTTGTTTTTAGCTATACTACCATGGACCTAAACACTTCAGAATGAGCTGCTGAGTGGCACCGATTTTAGTGGTAACAGAGCCTTGTCAGTCTTTAGCAAATAGCCGCTGGCCCTCAGCAGATCCATTTAAACTTAAACTTAAATCCTGGCATGCACACTCAACCTGCTATTGAGGCAAGGGATCCCCTCTAATCCACAGTTATTGCACATTAAAGTTCACCAGATTGATGCTGAGCTTCATTCTCTATTCTATTGTAAAAATCAAAGAGTGTATAATTTTTTTGTTACTGCATCGTATCAAGAGAAAATAATGAAAAAAAATTCCTACACAATAATGTTTACATGAGAGGTCCAAGAGTTCATTTTCCATATATATATATATATATATATATATATATATATATATATATTTGCTAAAAGAAACACTCAATGGCAGGAAAAGTGCTCAACAAATAAGGAGCAAAATAATTCAGTGATTCGAGTAAATTCTTTATGAGACAGTCTCATGAATAATTTACTTGAATAAATGAATTTTATATATATAATAGAATCAGTTCCTATCATATCAGAACTGTCTTCATCTCACTAAGGAGAAACTGGCAAGGATATGCCCAAACAGTGACCCCACCTGTGGTCGATGTAAGACTACCACTGCAAACTGGTTGCACATGCTTTGGTCATGCTCGAGCCTTCAGACTTTTTGGGAAAAGGTCTTTGAATCCCTTAGTGACATTTATAATATGACAATTGTACCTCAGCCCATTATTGCGCTGTTTGGACTGAGGCCAGAGGATGCAGTGTGGTTGACTAAAAGGTGCAATGTGGTTGCCTTTACTACTCTGTTAGCGCGACGTCTCATCCTCCTCAATTGGAAGCGAGCAGTGCCACCATCCCATACAAACTGGCTGAAAGAGATTATGTTTTACCTGGAGCTTGAAAAAATCAAATTTACATTGAAGGGGAATGCAAATACATTTGAAAGAGTCTGGAGGCCTTTTCTTACCTGCTATGATATCCTAACCCAAATAACAGACTGGGATAGTTCATAACCTAATAATTTCTTGGTTGGAGCAGAACTGTAGCGGTCTAATTAAGAATTAGTTTTAAAAGATAAAAATTAGTGTATTCTTTAATTGTTAATACATTTTTATTTTGTATTTATTTATTTATTTTCTTTCCCCCTTGTCTTTGTTTATGTGAATGAAGTCATTGTATACATGTCACGTATTTATTTGTACTTGATGTCATTTCAGAGGATGTTGGTGTGGGGGGGGGGCATATTAGGGAGCAGGGAATTATACTGGATTTATTTCATGATTGATTCTCTGATTTGTAAAATGCAAAATCCAATAAATATAAGTAAAAAAAGAATAAATATCTTTGAATTAGATTTATCATTAACTGAACCGTTTTTATTTTTATCAACATTTTACTGGGAGGCTACTGGCAAAGTTTAGGGTGATGATGTTTAAAAAAAAATCTTCTATATAGTGAGTTGAATTAGGGAAATAAAAACTAAAACATGATACAATGCTCATAGAGATGATAAAATCTAATCTTGTCAATAAATGACAATGATGTAAGAATCTACTCTAAGTTCGAAGAGGCTTGAGTCCTTTAATCATTTCAATGAACAAAGATTTACCTCATGTATTGAGGGGAAAATGTTTTAACGATGTTTTCAGCAACTGATAAATATACCATTTTAGCTAAGTTACAAACTTGTCAAAAGAATTCATTGCCATATATTCAGATATATTTTATGAAACACTTCCTAATTTCTATAACACATTTGTCAAAAAATTTTACAGGAAATTTGATAATTATGTGCTCTCTTCATAAACAACCCACTGGCATTATCATTCTTTTCAATGGTGTTTCACCGTTGTGCATTACACTCATCCAGTTGCCATTCAATTACAGACTAAGAGCAATCTGGTTTATACAATACAGTGCCTAAGAAAATGTGTGGGTCTTTTGGATGAGAAATTTGTCCTTTTTTTTTCAAGCTATGTGACCTTAGCCCAGAAGGAATGTATAATCTTCTGAAATTGTTTATTTCAGGCTTTTGAGAATATTGAACGTCCAAACTCCAACTGCCAAATTCTGCTGGCATAAACAATTAATTTTCTAGGGGTCTGGAGACTATTGTATGTTAATCCCTGTATTTCCACAAAGTATTTTAACCTGCTATTTGACACATGAGATTAAATATATCCTATATAATCCAATTCTCTGTACCAATGCCACAAAATGTATAATTCTTTATTGAAATATATATCCTTTGTGTTTTTTACTCTTTTTTTTGCATCTCAGTGGTGTGAGAAATTACCTCAGGATGGTGTTATGCCACAAATAGTGACAAGAAAAAATGTGTTTCACTAAGTCATATACATTCCAGAGGTTCTCTCTTGAATGAGGCCAGCACCATTCCTTATGCCACAGGTATATTTACGCCTCGTGTGTGCTCACCAGCGGAAATGGTTATGATGTAACATTGTCATTGCAATTAAAATATTTCCAATCATAGCAGAATACATTTTTTTAAGTAGACCTGATGTAGAAAAGCCATAAATCTGCGTTATTGGTAAATGAAATCATCAGTGTTTATTTAAGAACTTGTTCTTTCAAAACATTGGACTACATCTTGGCCTTTATGTCTATTTGATGGCATTTCAATGTATAGAAGAAATAGACCAGGTGTGGCGGATTTAAATGAGTATACAGTGTTAATGTCATAAGGCTGAGGGTGGACATTAAAGCTGTTGTAGGTAACTGAAGAGGTGAGCAATTTTGACCTAACACCCCCCCCAAAAAATCCAGCCCCCCCCCCCGCTCTTCTTCCTCCTTCCCTCCCATAACCCCACCCTTAAACCCAGTATTGTGCGTGCACATCAGTTGGCATGTTGTAACTAGCAAAACTCAGCCACTCTCATAAGTTCCACTAACATGGTGGGCGTCCGGGTAGCGTGGCGGTCTATTCCGTTGCCTACCAACACGGGGATCAGCGGTTCGAATCCCCGTATTACTTCCGGCTTGGTCGGGCGTCCCTACAGACACAATTGGCCGTGTCTGCGGGTGGGAAGCCGGATGTGGGTGTTAGAAGGTAGACTAGTCCCCATCGATGCAGAGAACGGAAATGGAGTAGAGAACGGTCAACTGAGCATGCGCGAAATGCCTACCATGCCTCCACACGCCCCGCGTAGCATCCAGGCGCTAGGATTCTAGGAAGACCCACCCTACTCTGCGTCTGATTAGCTAACTTTAACCCTAACCCAGCTCTAACCCTAACCTTAATCTACCCAAACAACGGAGGCAACGAGCACTTGCGCATGCTCAGTTGACCGTTCTCTGCATCGATGGGAACTAGCCTCTACCGTGTTAGAAGTGATGGGGGTGTTAGAAGTGGTGGGGGTTATAGTTGCCCTTCTTCCTTTTCTTACATACCTGGACTGGTTTTCATCGAGTAATGATTGGAGGTGTGGTTAAGCAGTGTTTATAAGATGACGTCGCTGTGAGGCGCGAGTGCGTCCCCTGGAGTTAATGGCGGCAGTTTGCATAAATACGCCTCAGGATACGCCACTTCGAACACGCTGTTCAGGACACTACAAGTTCACGCCTTTCCGGCTCAAGACCATCAAACCTAAACTGAACTAACATAGCAAGACGGAGTCCGCCGTTTACGGGAGCTGAGACCCATATGGCCGAGGCCTTGTCGGAGGGAGCTGCTAAACGCTAGCCTGCTACCTCGGTAAGCTAGCCCACCCGGCTATTTCTCCAGTCTTGGAAACCAGTCCTTCTTCCCGTTTCTTCCCTAGTTTTTCATCTTTTCTACGCAAGGTTAGGACCAGTATTGCAGTCCTAACCCTTAACCCCCTAGACCCGACTAGTCCGAAACATAATTTCGTCCGTGATTTATTTGAAGATTAATGCATATTAATGTTCGATAAAACCGGTTAGCGATTAGACGTCAGTTAGCGAGTGACAGCCAAGCGTTCCGTTTGAGAGAAGAGGCACAGTTGAGTTGGATTCAGCTCGGGAAAAGCCGTATGTTGCTAGGTGTAGAAGTAGGCCACGGACATACACTAGCTACACCTCTACCGTGTTAGAAGTGATGGGGGTGTTAGAAGTGGTGGGGGTTATAGTTGCCCTTCTTCCTTTTCTTACATACCTGGACTGGTTTTCATCGAGTAATGATTGGAGGTGTGGTTAAGCAGTGTTTATAAGATGACGTCGCTGTGAGGCGCGAGTGCGTCCCCTGGAGTTAATGGCGGCAGTTTGCATAAATACGCCTCAGGATACGCCACTTCGAACACGCTGTTCAGGACACTACAAGTTCACGCCTTTCCGGCTCAAGACCATCAAACCTAAACTGAACTAACATAGCAAGACGGAGTCCGCCGTTTACGGGAGCTGAGACCCATATGGCCGAGGCCTTGTCGGAGGGAGCTGCTAAACGCTAGCCTGCTACCTCGGTAAGCTAGCCCACCCGGCTATTTCTCCAGTCTTGGAAACCAGTCCTTCTTCCCGTTTCTTCCCTAGTTTTTCATCTTTTCTACGCAAGGTTAGGACCAGTATTGCAGTCCTAACCCTTAACCCCCTAGACCCGACTAGTCCGAAACATAATTTCGTCCGTGATTTATTTGAAGATTAATGCATATTAATGTTCGATAAAACCGGTTAGCGATTAGACGTCAGTCAGCGAGTGACAGCCAAGCGTTCCGTTTGAGAGAAGAGGCACAGTTGAGTTGGATTCAGCTCGGGAAAAGCCGTATGTTGCTAGGTGTAGAAGTAGGCCACGGACATACACTAGCTACACCTCTACCGTGTTAGAAGTGATGGGGGTGTTAGAAGTGGTGGGGGTTATAGTTGCCCTTCTTCCTTTTCTTACATACCTGGACTGGTTTTCATCGAGTAATGATTGGAGGTGTGGTTAAGCAGTGTTTATAAGATGACGTCGCTGTGAGGCGCGAGTGCGTCCCCTGGAGTTAATGGCGGCAGTTTGCATAAATACGCCTCAGGATACGCCACTTCGAACACGCTGTTCAGGACACTACAAGTTCACGCCTTTCCGGCGCAAGACCATCAAACCTAAACTGAACTAACATAGCAAGACGGAGTCCGCCGTTTACGGGAGCTGAGACCCATATGGCCGAGGCCTTGTCGGAGGGAGCTGCTAAACGCTAGCCTGCTACCTCGGTAAGCTAGCCCACCCGGCTATTTCTCCAGTCTTGGAAACCAGTCCTTCTTCCCGTTTCTTCCCTAGTTTTTCATCTTTTCTACGCAAGGTTAGGACCAGTATTGCAGTCCTAACCCTTAACCCCCTAGACCCGACTAGTCCGAAACATAATTTCGTCCGTGATTTATTTGAAGATTAATGCATATTAATGTTCGATAAAACCGGTTAGCGATTAGACGTCAGTTAGCGAGTGACAGCCAAGCGTTCCGTTTGAGAGAAGAGGCACAGTTGAGTTGGATTCAGCTCGGGAAAAGCCGTATGTTGCTAGGTGTAGAAGTAGGCCACGGACATACACTAGCTACACCTCTACCGTGTTAGAAGTGATGGGGGTGTTAGAAGTGGTGGGGGTTATAGTTGCCCTTCTTCCTTTTCTTACATACCTGGACTGGTTTTCATCGAGTAATGATTGGAGGTGTGGTTAAGCAGTGTTTATAAGATGACGTCGCTGTGAGGCGCGAGTGCGTCCCCTGGAGTTAATGGCGGCAGTTTGCATAAATACGCCTCAGGATACGCCACTTCGAACACGCTGTTCAGGACACTACAAGTTCACGCCTTTCCGGCTCAAGACCATCAAACCTAAACTGAACTAACATAGCAAGACGGAGTCCGCCGTTTACGGGAGCTGAGACCCATATGGCCGAGGCCTTGTCGGAGGGAGCTGCTAAACGCTAGCCTGCTACCTCGGTAAGCTAGCCCACCCGGCTATTTCTCCAGTCTTGGAAACCAGTCCTTCTTCCCGTTTCTTCCCTAGTTTTTCATCTTTTCTACGCAAGGTTAGGACCAGTATTGCAGTCCTAACCCTTAACCCCCTAGACCCGACTAGTCCGAAACATAATTTCGTCCGTGATTTATTTGAAGATTAATGCATATTAATGTTCGATAAAACCGGTTAGCGATTAGACGTCAGTCAGCGAGTGACAGCCAAGCGTTCCGTTTGAGAGAAGAGGCACAGTTGAGTTGGATTCAGCTCGGGAAAAGCCGTATGTTGCTAGGTGTAGAAGTAGGCCACGGACATACACTAGCTACACCTCTACCGTGTTAGAAGTGATGGGGGTGTTAGAAGTGGTGGGGGTTATAGTTGCCCTTCTTCCTTTTCTTACATACCTGGACTGGTTTTCATCGAGTAATGATTGGAGGTGTGGTTAAGCAGTGTTTATAAGATGACGTCGCTGTGAGGCGCGAGTGCGTCCCCTGGAGTTAATGGCGGCAGTTTGCATAAATACGCCTCAGGATACGCCACTTCGAACACGCTGTTCAGGACACTACAAGTTCACGCCTTTCCGGCTCAAGACCATCAAACCTAAACTGAACTAACATAGCAAGACGGAGTCCGCCGTTTACGGGAGCTGAGACCCATATGGCCGAGGCCTTGTCGGAGGGAGCTGCTAAACGCTAGCCTGCTACCTCGGTAAGCTAGCCCACCCGGCTATTTCTCCAGTCTTGGAAACCAGTCCTTCTTCCCGTTTCTTCCCTAGTTTTTCATCTTTTCTACGCAAGGTTAGGACCAGTATTGCAGTCCTAACCCTTAACCCCCTAGACCCGACTAGTCCGAAACATAATTTCGTCCGTGATTTATTTGAAGATTAATGCATATTAATGTTCGATAAAACCGGTTAGCGATTAGACGTCAGTTAGCGAGTGACAGCCAAGCGTTCCGTTTGAGAGAAGAGGCACAGTTGAGTTGGATTCAGCTCGGGAAAAGCCGTATGTTGCTAGGTGTAGAAGTAGGCCACGGACATACACTAGCTACGTGCAGGATAGCTGCGTATGTATGTAAAACTAAGCTAGCTAGAAGGGAAGTTAGCGAATGCATGTATCTGCACGTATCGTGTGTGTTGAGGTGAAAACGGGGGTCTACACTACAGGTTGATAACGGGTTGGTTTGGCTGGTTAGCTGATAGCTACTTGGCTAATGGTGACAAGTGTTTTGCTGGTGTGTACTGCGGCGCATTGTGCGGCCTGTTCATATCAATTTCTGGGTATATAGTGACCTATGAGCTACCTCTTGTTGCAGGTTTTACGGTAAGGCTATTTTGTAGTAGTTACCTAAGAGGCAATTTTGTTAGTCTTGTCTCTTTTAGTTAGCCTATTTTTTGGAGAATTTGATAATAACCACGACAACGTTCAACGTAGAGGAATTTTGTGGGAGTGATTTCGGGCGCAAGGAGTTCCGTCAGCTGAAGAAAGAAGATTTGCTTGCAGTAGCTCAATATTGTGAGGTAGACGTCACTCCAGAGACTAAAAAGCTAGAGAGTGTGGAGACCCTGATTTCAGTGTTACACCTAAAAGATCACGTACATGAAAGAGCAGAGCGAGCGAGAGGGGGAGCGGTTGTTTCAGCTTGAATTAGCAAAGCGTCATGACATTAGAGCAAGAGAAGCTTAAAGTGAACAACAGTGACTTACAACGTAAGCACGAAGCTTGTTTTGATGTTTCCAGCTGTCTGAGACTCGTGCTAAAATTGAATTCGGAGGATGTGGGCTCTTTCTTTGACACTTTTGAGAAAATTGTCAAAAGAGCTAGAATGGCCTGAGAATAAGTGGCCATTGCTTATCCAGAGTGTGCTTGAGGAAGCTTATGTGGCGTTAGATTCTTCTGACAGCAGAGACTATGATACTGTGAGGAAGGTGGTTCTGACAGCCTATGAGGTGGTGCCAGAAGCCTCCCGACAGAAGTTCAGGTCTCTGCAGCCAAAATCAAGTGACACTTTCCTTGATTTGGCTAGGCAACAGGAGGTTGTGTTTGACAGGTGGTTAGCAACTACTAACACTCAAACCTTTCAAGAGTTGCAGCAACTTATGCCGGCAACTTTACCCCGGCATATGGAGATGCATCTAAATGAGATGGGCGTTACTGAGTTAATTTAAGCTGCTATGGCAGCAGATTCTTATGAGTTAACTCACAGAGAAGTGCCATGGAAAGGAAAGTTTGGCAGACAGGATAGGAGGCAGGCTGCAACTGACAGGCCTGTTGAGGCTGTCAGGACAAAATCTACCCCCACCTCTGTTCAGTCTCCAGGGCCAGGGAAAAGATAGGAGAAGCCTTTTTTCCCCCAAAAAAATATGTCATCTGCCATTATTGCATAAAACCTGGCCATATAAAGTCCAATTGTCCCGGTCTCAAGAGGAAAAATTAAGATAGACTCAGATCGGTCCCTGTGAAGTGGACAGTTTGAACCTGCCTTCCTGCTCATTAGTGAATGGGTTTGAAGGTTGTGTCAAAAGGGGCAGTTTCTGGTGCACCCGGTGGCGAAATGGACCGACCCTATATCAGTTTTGAGGGACACAGGTGCCACACAGTCCTTAATGATTCAGGGTGTCCTAGACCTACCGCCCACCACCTATTTAAAAGCTTTACCCCAGTGAAGGGGGTAGGAGGTGGTTTTGTTAGTGCTCCTCTGCACAAAGTATTTCTGGCATCTAACATTGTAAATGGACTGGCTGTGGTGGGTATTGTTCCTTCCTTGTTGATTGAAGGATTTGCCTTTGTGTTGGGCAATGATTTGGCTGGTACTCAGGTTTGTGTGACATCTGTTGTGAGTGAGACACCTTGGGAGGTCCCTGAGACCATGGCTTTGGAGAGGGAACATCCTGAGGTGTTTACGGCCTGTGTGATGACACGTGCTCCGGCTCTGGCTGCTGAAAAGGGAAATTCCAGTGAGCAGGATGAACTGTCTGGTGGTTTGGCTGATACCTTTTTTGCTAGGCTAACTGAGGTCTCCCCCTGGTTACAGTTTTCTAGGGAAGCCCTTATATCAGAGCTAGGAAAAGATCCTTCTGTAGCTCCATTAAGAGAGACGGCTGATAATACTGAGGACATGAAGGCTGTGGCTGAAGATTTCTTTCACCCAGATGGAGTCTTGTTGAGGAAATGGCGGCCTCGTGATCATCCTGCGGATGAACCGTGGACCATTAGGACTCAATTTGGGTTGGGTGAGAGTTTCAGGAAGGGAGTCCTGCATTTAGCCCACGAAGTATACTTAGCAGGTCATTTAGGCATCTGTAAAACGCATTTCTACTGGCCCAAAATGTATAAAGATGTGGTTTCAAACTATCGTAGCTGTCATGCTTGTCAGGTTGTGGGCAAGCCCAACCAGACAATTCCAGTTCCTCCTCTCTGCCCTTTACCTGTCATCGAGGAACTTTTCTCAAGATGATTTATTGATTGTGTTGGTGCTTTGCCACAAGCTAAGAAAGGGAATGAGTATCTCCTGACTATTATGGATGTGGCCACCAGATTTCCAGAGACGGTGCCATTGAAATCAATTAAGACCAAGGTCATAGTGGAGGCTGTTCTCTATTTCTTTTCTTGGGTAGGTTTACCACTAGAAGTCCAACATGATCGTGGGTCCAACTTCAATTCTGGTGTATTCCAGGAAGTGATGCTCGAGCTGAGAGTTAAACAAATTGTAATCTGCCTATCATCCCCAGTCCCAAGGTGCAATCGAGAGGTACCATCAGACTTTAAAGTCTATGATTAAGACCTATTGTGTTGGTTACTCAAATGACTGGGATGTAGCCATGCCATTTTTATTGTTTGCTGTCAGAGACTTGGTGAATGAGGCTACAGGTTTTAGCCCTTTTGAGCTGGTTTATGGACATCAAGTGAGAGGGCCACTGAAGATGGTGAAAGAACAGTTGTTGCAGTCAGCTTTGCAGAAAGGTACTCCTGGTGGGGTTTTGCAGTATGTAGTGTTCTTCAAGGACTGGCTGCATGCAGCTTGTGACTTGGCCAGGAGTAACTTGGAAGCAGCTGAGGGAAAGATGAAGGCTCACTATGACAAAAAGGCAGTGAAGCGTACCTTCAAAGCAGGAGACCAGGTTCTAGTGTTGTTGCCCATAGGTGGAGGTAAGCTCGGGGTGAAATTCTATGGTACATATAAGGTTATCAAGAAGGTGGGTGATTGCAGTTATGTTACTGAGACACCCGACCGGAGACAGATATCACGACTATGTCACATCAATCTCTTGAAACCTTATTATACCCGTGACACTCCATCCACTGTGTGTATCACATCTCAGGTTACTGTGGAAGAGGAGAGTGAGGATGATGAGGTTGTGTCAGTTGAACAGCTAGGCTTAAGAATTTCAGTGCCCTGGCCAATGTCAGAGTCACTGAGTCATCTCACCACAGAGCAGAATGAAGATGTATTACATCTAATGGATCAGTATAGTCCTCTGTTTTGAGATACCCCTGGCTTAACAAATGTAATATCCCATGATGTAGACACTGGTGAGGCAACCCCCATTAAACAACATCCATGCCGGATTAACCCACAAAAATGGGCTCAGGTGAAACTAGAGTTGCTCTTCCTGGAAGAAATTGGTGTGGTTGAGCGAGGCTCAAATAAATGGAGTTCGCTCTCAGTCCCTGTTACCAAGCCTGAATTAACTGTGCATCCTTACATTGATTACCGAAAGGTAAATAACTTAAATAAAACAGATGAATATCCTATACCTAGGCTAGAGGACCGTATTGATAAGATCGGCAATGCAGTATGTGTCAAAATTTGACTTGTGAAAGGGCTACTGGCAAGTCCCGTTGACAGAAAGGGCAAAACATGTCTGCATTTGTGACGCAGGAGAATTTGTATCGCTGTCAGGTTCTCCTGTTTGGCATGAAAAATGTCCCGGCAACCTTTCAGAGGTTAATGAATTTGGTAACCTCCAGATTGCAGAACACTGTCACATATCTGGATGATGTGGTTTGCTATAGCACTTCGTGGTCTGATCACATGGAACATATGAGGCAGCTGTTTCAGAGTCTTAGACAAGCAGGGTTGGTAATTAATTTGCCCAAATGTGAGATTGGAAAGGGGCAAGTCACATATTTGGGGCATCAGGTGGGTCAAGGTTCAGTGAGACCAAGGACTGCCAAGGTGCAAGCCATTTAAAATGGGTATGTGTCCTGTCCTCCTCTGGTCAGTCGGGGTGCCTGTTCTGGGGGAGGGGGAACTGGGGGGAATAGTGTGATCCTCCCACGCAGGGCTCGAAATTAATTATGTCCCGGGGACCATAAAAAATCCTACTGGGACAAAAATGTATTTTGTCTGGGACAATTCCGGGACAGTGAAAAAAAATGTCAAAGTAAACTTCGAAATAGGTGTTATTTGCAAAGTCATTAATTATGAGTATCTAGGCGTTACTTTGTCGTTTGAATAATTTAATAAAAACGTGTGAACGGCAAAACTACAGAAGGCTTACGTTCTTGCGGCACCTCACGATAGGGCAGTCAATCGCCTGTTCGTGCAAATCATAGAATGCATTCTACGTCATCCACTCTGCCAGTGGCTGCTGCTTGACTCGCACCAATGCAATATTCATAGAGCCAGAGCAATAGACCATCATCAACGACAGTAAAAAGAAGAAGAAGAAGAAAGAAATGCTGAGGTGGTTGAATTAACAGCCCCCTGATGCAAGCCCCATTACTGCCGACTCCCAAAACCACTGTCGACTCCCGAAACTAATATTCATATGTTTAATAAAAGAATAAGTATTTTAAACTTATATGGTGGACCAGAGTCCATGGTGTGATGATTAAGTGACAAAAAAGGATCAAATTATATGTATTCTGCATAATTGGGGGGGCGATGACAAGAATTAAAATTTGGGACACTGTTGGTTATATCCGGGACAATACAAAGTAGAATTTGGGACAGTTGTGGGACACTGAGGAAAAAAGTTAAATTCGAGCCCTGCTCCCACGTACTACATCCCCCTGGAGAAACTCCTCACTGTCAGGTGAAAAGAATTGACTGGCGACTCCACATGTATTGGAGGAGGCATGGTAGTCTGCAGCCCTCCCCGGATCGGCAGAGGGGGGTAATTGGCCAAGTACAATTGGGGAGAAAAAGTGTGTGTGTGTGTGTGTGTGTGGGGGGGGGGGGGGGGACAAGTTACACCAACATTGCTGTTGTGAAGGACTGTTTTGCGTAGAGGTGGAATATTTATATATATATATATATATATATATACACGTATATATATATTAAAAAAAAACCGCTATTTCCAAAGTACTGGCACCCTTGTGTGATGACATCTGTCCAAGATCCGGTATCACAGTTGATGATCTGTGCATGTAATCTTTTTTTTTTCCAGCTAATTTCTTAGTTACCCCAACATTGCTGTAGGAGTAGCTGTTGTATCTGTTGTATCTATTATAACAGATAATTTGTATCAATAAATTATTATAGTTTTGCCGTCTTCAGGAACGTGGGACCAAGAAGATGACAGTAAATGGATCTGATATAAATAGAATTAGAAAAAAGAAAAAAACGTTTCGCTATGCACTTTATGAAAATGTTGCTATTATTTTGACCTTACCTTACTGACTGCCATACTGCTTTCCATGCACACATTAATTTAACAAAGTCAGGGTGAGGTGGCGCACAGTGCAGTGTGTAAAAGGTTCACTGCCTTACTGAAGATTACTGGTGTTAATTTGGAACTAATATTCCTTATGCTGGAGTTTGCATGTTCTCGCCATTTTTACGTGGGTTTCCTTCAGATATGCCAGTTTCCTCCCACAGTCGAAGTACATGCCGGTTATGTTGGTGAATTGGAGTGTGTCGGCCCTGTGATGGCCTGGCGGCCTGTCCAGGGTGTCTCCCTGCCTGCCGCCCAATGACTGTTGGCATAGGCTCCAGCATCCCCACGACCCTGAGAGCAGGATAAGCGGTTAAGATGATTGATGGATGGAAATTGTCCATAGGTGTGACTGTGTGTGTGGATGTGGATCCTGTGATGGACCGGTCCTTGTTTTTTGGGGGACGGGGATGATGGTGGATGTCTTGAAGCAGGCTGATGTGTGGCATGACTCAATGAGGTGTTAAAAATGTCTGTGAATACCGGAGACAGCTGATTGGCACAGTGCTTCAGGGTGGAGGGAGAGACAGAGGCTAGTCCAGTTGCTTTGTCGGGGTTCTGTCTCTTCAACAACCTGTTAACGTCCCTCTCCAGGATGGAGAGAGTCGTTCTTGTGGTGTAGGATGGGGGGGGGGCTCTAAGGTGTGCTTTTTTGGAGAGGCCTTGGCCCCTGCTGAGGTGGGGGAGGAGGAGCTGGCGGATGGAGTTATGAGGGATGGTGTCAGGACTGTCACATTGTCTTTCCAATTGACAATGTAACTATTTCAGATCATTGGCCAGGTGCAAGTATTTGGTGAAGTGGGGGGCTTTCGATTTGTAGTTGGTGGTCTGTCTGAGGCCCTTCCAGACAGAGGCCGAGTCGCTCAGAGATAGTCATTTATATCATATCTCACCTCCTTAGGAAACCTGTATTTAGACTCTTTAAACCAGACCTTGTCCCCACTCCTAAACACTTTCTACTTTTCCAACCTAAGCTGTCTTTGTTTAGCTGTAAACCAGGGTTTGTGATTGTTGTAAATAACCCTGGTGCATGATGGTATACAGCTGTCCTCACAGAAAGTGACATAAGATGTCACATCTTCAGTGTACTCATCCAGACTGTTGGTTGCAGACCTTAAAAAAAATCCCAGTCAGTAGTCCAAGCACGTGTGAAAATCCTCCATAGCGTCACTGGACAACTTCTTAGAAGTCCTCAAAACAGGTTTAGAGAGTTTGGTATGCAGGAATCAGGTGGACCGTGACATGGCAAGAGTGTCCCAGTGCAGCGTGGGAGGACTGGGTGATAATAGGCAGTGTGATTGTTGATTGATTGTAGTGTAAGAGTGATCTAAATTGTTCTCCTCCCTGGTCGGACATTTAATCAGCTGATGGTATTTGGGTAGTTCATGGCTGAGATTCCATTTGTTATAGTCACCAAGGGCAATAATGAAAGAGTCCGGGTTTGTCCACTCCACACACAGTATGTAGTCGGCGAGCATGCGCTGTGCCCTCCTGCACGTCGGCCAGAATGAATAGAAGCAAACTCACGGGAGAGTAGAATGGTTGATGAAAAAAGTTTCCAGAACAGGGGAACAGTGCTTCAGACTCACCGTCACATCTTTACACCAGCCACTGTTAATATAAAAACAAATATCTCCAGTTTTCGTTTTGCCTGAGAGTTCTGTGCCACAATCCGCTCTGATTGGCTGTTTCCATTAAGCACAAAATGAAAGATGAAGAAAGTCTCTATTCTACCCCCCCCCCCCCCCCCAGGAGATGAAGTTCGTCTAGTTTGTTGCACAGTGAGCCCACGTTAGAGAGAATATTTCCGGCAACGGAGTGCATAGTCCGTAGTCTCCGCCATTTCATTGCCTGAACAAAGGTCAGTGCACATTTGACCAAAATGTCCAATAATTCCACAGATGGGAAGAGAGTTGAAAAATGAATCCACAGAAGTAGTTTCCCTGATGTTCATAAGCTCTTCTCTAGTGAAAGAGCGCTGGGTATTGTAGCAAAACACTTGAGTTTATGAAAAAAAAACCAATACCAAACCATACTCACCACCACACTGAGGCTGCCATCCATGGTGCCATCTTGAAATAAAAAAATACTTTGTAAATAAATCACTTAGTTAATAAACCATTCATTTTGGGTGAGTAGCGTAGCGGTCTATTCCGTTGCCTACCAACAGGGGGATCACTGACTCCATCCCTGTGTTACCTCCGGCTTGGTGGGCGTCCCTACAGACACAATTGGCCGTGTCTGCAGGTGGGAAGCCGGATGTGGGCATGTGTCCTGGTCGCTGCACTAAAGCCTCCTCTGGTCAGTCAGGGCATCTGCTCAGGGGGGAGGGGGAACTGGGAGGAATAGCGTGATCCTCCCATGTGCTAAATCCCCCTGGTGAAACTCCTTACTGTCAGGTGAAAAGAAGCAGCTGGCGATTTCACATGTATCGGAGGAGGCATGTGGTAGTCTGCAGCCCTTCCTGGATCGGCAGAGGGGGTGGAGCAGCGACCGGGATGGCTCGGAAGAGTGGGGTAATTGGCCGGCCGGATACAATTGGGGAGAAAAGGGGGGGGGGTTAAAAAATGTAGTTTTGATTTTTTTTCTTTTAATATTGCAATATTTAACTTTGTTTATTATCTATTCGTTTATTGCCCACATGTCAGAATGGGCAGGTTTTCAACCACACTAAAAGTGTGAATTCCTGGGAACATTTGGTGTGTGGAGAATCGCAGTTTTGTCTCTTACACCGGCCTATCTCTTCCAAAACATTCTGACGCTCCAGAGAGAGTCTGTCAGTCAGCCCATTCAAAATTGAGGAGGAAACCAAGAGAACCTCCTCCAATATCTGCCATGTTCCCCCGAAAAAGCTCATCAGACTGGAAAATATTTCAGACAATCATCACACAGTGTTCATTAAAGTGATCTTGCTTGCTGTGCATGGTTCATATCTGCAATGCTTCTAATCTGATAGAATTGGGGGGGGGGACTCTATTAGTACACCAACTAAATCGGCGAAAGAAGATGCTAATAATCTTAGATGCAATTTTACTTACTAAATTGTTTCCCAATAGGAGTTATTCATGCGACTGCACAGGGGAAACAGATGTGAGAGAATCAAACTATGTCCATCGCAGTGATTGCTAGGAGCTACACAAAACTTGAATTACAGACAGGGATAGGTTGGAGGCAGAAGTCCCCCGTCTGGCATGAGAGACTATTTGCAGCTGTACAGGCACCTTGGCATCTGTAGGAGTCCCTAGTTGCAAGTGTGGAAGATATTACTGCCACTTGCTCCACACCCAGAAATTATGCCTACTGTGCCCCTAACCACACCCAGCCAAGACTGAGGCAGCATCAGGGTTTGAACCACAAACTTTAGCATTGGGACACTAGTGTATTAGTCCACTTCTCCACCTCAGCATGTTAATTACCTTTTTTTTTTAATAAAACACATAACACTCCGTCTTGGAAATTTTGACAAATTAAGGAGATTATATCCTCTATAGCCATCTTGATGGAAAAAAAAATCCTTACTCATGTGTTAAATGATCACTTGGATATTGGAAATGAGGCAAGGGATAATAACGGAGTCTCAGAGGCATGAACACCGCAGCTAAAAAACAGAGCTGCAGTCAGCCGGTTTCTCCAACTGCTATAACAGTGGAGCTAATTAAGTTAAATAGTGTGTAAAATTCCAGAAATGCAGGTTGTGTGAATATATTTTGTATCTCTGAAGTTCTCACAAAAAATAGTCCTGACACTGTTTGAAAAAAGACATAGAGATACATAACAGTGAAAGCAGACTCCTTTTCCCCCCAGAAGTTAGTTTTTTAACGAGAGAAAACAGAAATAAGCTACAATCTTCTTTCCCAACTTGCATATAGCTCATGTCAAGATTTCTTCAATTCTTTTTTCTTAAAGAAAAGTTTTTGTTTACTTTTTTTTTTTGAAGGGGGGGGATTGTGAGAAGTCCAATGTGGTTTTTGAATATCATTTTAATCGTACCATAAATCTCATTTAAAAAAAACAGCAGCAAACATAGAAATGCTTCTTAAAGGTAATCTATGACTAAATCAACAGTACGTTTTCTCATCAAAGGTTGAGTTTAATATTTTGATAATATCTGATTTGTGTCTTTAAGAAAAAAAAAAGAAAAGAAAAGGAAAGCTAGAGCTACCCCAGCCAAGGCGTTGCTCTGCTGCAGTGGGTGCTGAAGCGTATCCGGGCAGACATTCCGAGAGAGAAAGGGAGACATCCTCAACAGACTTCCAATCCATCAGACGGCCCACACCAACAGCCACTCTCATTCCCATTCATTGTCAATTTAGAGGCTGTCATATGTCCAAGATGCATGTCTTTGAACGCAGAGGGGACAGAAGCAAGCAGTGGACCCTCTTGCTAGGAAGCCACAATGCAAACCCCGTTAGCTGTTGCCTCGCCTTGGAATATTTTAAGGGATCCTCTTTTTCCTCTATCAACATTTAGTTGGCATAATGCTATTGCTTGAAAAAATATTGAAATTACAGAGCTTGAATATCATAATAAGGCTGCACAGAGTTGTTTGTGTTTGCTTCACAACTTAAGTGTGCATGTCTTGTATGGTTTACAGAAAGTTGAGTCAGTTCATCTGGACACAACATTAATTGAGAGAAACTTTTCATCACTCATCTAATGCCCCTTTTTCACTACATGGTACCGGCTCGACTCGCAGAGTGTCATTTTCCATTACTGTAACAGTACCCCCTCAGTGTAGCAGGTCTGCATTGATTTTGGTACCCACTCTAATTTTTTTGGAACCTCGACAAAGGCGGTACCAGAAAAGTGGTAACACTTACCAAAATGCCGGTACTTTCCAGTTATGGAAAACTAAAAGGAGTGGAGTTGAGCCGGCATCCGTGTAGAGGAAAAGGGGCATAAGTGACCTCTTCAGTCTTAACTGACTGCAGGTATCCTCACCCTTACAAACAATACAGTGGCAAAATGACCGAACCAACGCTTGGTTTCATATGCAAATTACCATGACCATTAACTAGAGTTACAATAGTCATGTGTACTATTCACGGAGGATTGGGGAATATTGGGTAATAGTTGCAATCACAGCATTGTAGGCTGGTGACAGATGTACTCATACTCCCCCACCCCCGGTTCAGGGATGGTCATTCCCTCTTCACATAGACACATAGATGGCCTCTTTGACTCCCTGTTCAAACCAGCGTTCCTCCCTATCAAGGATGTGCACATCCTCATCCATGAAGGAGTGGCCACTGGCCTGTAGATGGGTGTAGACTGTGGAGTCCTGGTCTGATGTGTGTCTCCTGTGTTGTGCCATTCTCTTTACCAGAGTCTGTTTAGTTTCCCCGATGTACAATTCATTCATACAATATAGTGTATCAGCATTCACTATATTGCTCTGTTTGTGCCAGGGGACCCAGTCCTTGGGGTGGACCAACTTCTGGCACAGTGTGTTTTGGGGTTTGAAAGCAATTGAGACATGGTGTTTGGAAAATACCCATCTCAACTGTTCTGACACACTCCTGCCTCATAGGGAATCACCACTGGTTTACACTTGGGCAGCTGTTGTCCTTCTCCTCTCTCTGATTGGCTGGTGCACTGTTTGGACGTCTTCCTGGCTTTGACAAATGCCCAGTTAGGATAACCACACTTAACCAGGGCCTGTTTAATGTGGGAATTCTCCCCTTCTCCGGCCGCTGTGTCGATGGGGACGTTGTCAGCTTGGTGGGACAGCGTCCCGATGACTCATAGTTTGTGCTCCAGTGGATGATGAGAGTCAAACCTTAAGTACCGATCAGTATGTGTTGGTTTATAGTAAACGTCAGCAATCAAATGTCCCCCATCACCAATTGCAATTTCACAGTTTAACAAAGCTAATCTGTCATATTTCACATCCTCCCTGGTGAACTTGATGTGGTTGTCCACAGACTTAATGTGATCGGTGAAATGTGGTATGTCTTGAGATTTAATTTTAACTCAGGTGTCATCCACAAATCTAAGCCAATGGCTAGGTGGTGTGCATGGATAGGATGTTGGAGCCCTATTTTCCACTTCTTCCATATACACAAGTTGACAAGTTGATCATTATAGGTGAGACTGGGGAACCCACAGCATGCCTTTGCCTATAGTACTGCCCCTTGTATGTGCAGTATGTGGACTGAAGACACAGCTTCAGGAGAAAACACACTTGGTCGGTGTTAAATGTTGTTCTATTGCTAGGGGTGGTGTCGTTTTATAATTTCATTCAGACTACCTCCACTGCTTCATCAACAGGGACACATTTAATATCATAAAAGACCATTGTTTCATCCCCCTCCATAATGATGTCCCTCACCTTATCCACAAAATCCATAGTGTTCTGAATGTGATGTTCATTACTGCCTACCAGCGGGTTAAGAATAGATGCCAGAAACTAAGAGATGTTATAGGTAACTGAATTAATCATACAAACAATAGGCCATAATGGCACATCCTCTTTATGTATCTTAGGTAAACAATACAGACTAGGTATAGCTTCCCCTGGGTATAATCTATGGCACAAAAGTCTGTCAATAGCATTGTCCTGTTCTAACTGCTTCAGAAAATCCTTCACCCTGTTCTTGTAACCACTGCCTGGATCTTGTTTCAGGGGTTCACAAGTATTTATGTCGCTCTGTAACATCATAATTTTCTCATGATAGTCTGTCTGGTTTAATAATTGCATATGAAACCGGTCGTTGGTTTCGGTCGTTATGCATCTGTTTATAAGGCTGGGAATGGATACCTGCAGTCAGTTGAGACTGAAGAGGTCACTTTGATGAGTGATGAAACATTTCTCGCTCAATAAACGTTGGGTCCAGATGAACTGATTCAACGTTCTGTGATTTCCTTAACCTGGATTATTGAGCATGCATAAAGACATCTTGTATAGTTGAGTTTAATAAGTGGCAAAAATGGGTCCAAATGTGCCGCATGAAAACTAATAAAGTAGTCTAAACGAAGTGATGCCACTTTGAAATGCTCAGACAAAGATGACCTACATTGTGCCCCTCTAATTCTATATAAGCTGTGGTTTATATAGTAATGTGTGGAAAGTCGTTGATTTAATTTTTAGAAAAAAGTGTCGTAGGCAAATAAGGTTAACTTAACAAAGGTTTAGAGTCATTCAGATACACTGTGTCCTTAACCCTACTTTCCTCTCCAAACAGACATTTCCTTGCTAGCACATTCAAACAGTATGAAAAAGGCCAGTGGGTAAAAAACAAAACGTATTTTTTATTTCTCCAAGGCTCTGTTGCATTTTGCTGGCTCTTTATGCATGCATAGTCAAGCAACGGCAGAGGGCTGCTCGTTTGTCTCATTAGTGAGGAAGACAGAAAGAAGTATGACTCCCCTGAAATACCTGCCCTTGCCGCACTTCAGGGCAACCGGGATGAAAGGCAGCCATATCAGAATGCTGTATCAGATTGATTTCCTGCCCTGAGCATCCACAGAGGTGGAAAGGAGTCACTCCAACAAGTTTTTATTATTATTATTTGTTTATTAGTGGCTGTCATTGGGCCTAATTGATATTCTTGTAAGACGTTAAAGTTCTTAAGAAGAGTACCACTACATATAAACACTTTGTTTGCTGCTTTTGGAAGATGGGATAAGGTAGTTGAATAAATATTTATCCACATTTGTTAACTTAGCATTACATTTTCTTATATTGTCTGGTTGTGTGGCTTAAATACACAACAAATGATAATGCATATCCTTGTCCCATCCGCGAAGGTGAACAACTTTGTGTTCTTGAACTGTTCTCCTTATTCTACCACACTGTAGCTGTGTAGCATGGCGATGATGTAATATTAATAGCAAAAAATCTGCATTTGGTGCAAACTTTGCAAAATATGAAAAGTAGCTACACAAGGAAAAAATCTTGACTAGGATCATCGTAAACAAGGAGGTGGCAGATCATGTAGGACAGGATGGCGTATAACTGTTAGAAACTGTGCCAGCCATTCCAGCTCCGCAAACAGTAGTCCACCACCCAGCTTTACTCTCTCCAACTGCACCTCACCAGTTGTGCCATATAAGCAAGTCATTAGCCCCCTTGTGTATTTATACCTGTTGTCTTTGCCAGATCATCTTGTGCCTTTGCATAGTCTGTTCCAGTGTTTCTGTTTGTATTGCCTGACTTCCTGGTTGCCTGTTCTTTTTTCTATGGACTCCTGTTGCTTGCTGATTTTGTATTGTTGCCTGGATCTGATTGCCACTGCTACTGTTCCGAACCTCTGCCTGTCTTATATTCTGCTTTGCTTGCCCAGTAAAAAGATTAAGTTATCCTCTCTCTGGTGTGTTCTGTGTATGAGTCCGATCTGAGCCCTGACAGTATGATCTGGCCAACATGGATTTAGCAAGATGTACAACAGTTGCATGGCACAATTGAGAGACAAGGCACTATGTTGGGTCCGCAAAATGCAGAAGGTTGTGAGTCAGCAGCTCCAAGCTTTGGCCGGCTGTGTGGAGGATCTCACAACTCGAGTCCATCAGAAGCAAGCCTCATCACCGCCTCAGCTTGACGCCCCCACAGTCTCCTTCACTGGCTTCGACTTCGCCTCTTAGACATCAATATTAAGAAGGTGAACCAGGTATCTCTTGATCTTTTTTTTATCTCAGTGCTCTCTTGTCTTCGAGCTGCAGCCGTCCACCTTTCCCATGGAGTGCTCTTGCATAGCTTATATCATCATTCTACTCATTGGTAAGGCTCGTTAATGGGACATGGCATGATGAGATGCGCATAACCCAGCCTATTCAAGACTAGACCCATTCACAGCTGAAATGAAGAGTGTGTTTGATGGATCCGTTTCTGGTTGAGAGGCAGGCCAAGTTTTGCTGCAAACTCGGCAAGGCAAATACTCTGTGTCAGACTTTGCCTTAGACTTCCGGACTTTGGCAGCTCCCTGTCCCAGGAATGCTGATGCCTACTATGATGCCTTCCTCAATGGGCTGTCCAACACCATAAAGGATGTTAGCTTCCCATGAGTTACCAACCTCCCTCAACACCCTGATTGACTTGGCTACCCGCATTGATGGGTCAGCTGTGTCAGCATGGTAGGGAGTGGGACGCTGATCACTCCCCGTGTCATCACACTGATTAAGATATGGCAGTCACCACTCCATCTATGTCATCAACTTCTCTTCCATGTGTCTCCCCAGAACCCATGCAGGTAGATCGAGCTCACCTGAGCCCAGCAGAACGACGCAGGCATATTTCTCAGAAAACTTTTGTATTGTGGGCAACCAGATGCCCATTAAAAGGCAACGCTTACCAGTTAGGCAGGATGTACTGGTGTGCGTATCCCTGTCTGACACGCTGCCACCCACAAGCCCCTTCCTGCAGTCCTGCAATGGGAGGGCCAACAGCTCCCTCTCTTTGCCCTGATTGACTCCAGGTCTGATGAGACCTTCATCGATTCCATCTTAGCCAGACATTTGGATTTGGCCACCACCCTGCTTAAGACACCCCTCATGATAACACTCTCAGTGGGCAGCCCCTGGGTCAATTTCAGCAGGTCACTGTTCCACTGTGGCTCCTGATCTCCAGTAACCACCTTGAGTGGATCTCATTCTACCTACTGGACTCCCCTCAGAGGGCGTCTCTTCTCTAACCACACCAGAACTGAGGCTTAAACAAATATATTAATTAAGCTCTGTCTGCTGGACTTATCCATCCATCATCCTCTCTGGCAGGGAAGGGGTTTTTCTTTTTTTTAAATTGAGTTTTGCACAAAAAAAAGAGCATTTACATAAAGTAAAAAGTATATATTCCCTCTACATAAAGACACATTATAAAAAAACATGACAATGAACTTATTGCTAAACACTATAACAACCCACAGGAACTAGGAAAACAAACAAACAACACAACCATAAACAACCAAAAAATGAATTTAAAAAAGGGGGAAAAAAAAGAAAAACCCAATCAGTCAGCTAATAATAAACAATGTCAATAATAGACACTAATAGTTAGTGCAGCAGTATATCACCCTCATCACAACAAACTAAATATTAATACCCTTCTAAACTGCAAAAGCTCCCTCAATCAGGGATAAATGGGAAATTCATTTTCTGAACAAATTGAAAGAATGGACTCCATATTTTCCCAAATTTATAGGAGGAGCTAGTTAATCAAAATCTGATTATTTTTTTTTCCAATCTAAGAAAATAGAGGATGTCTCTAATCCAGTGGGTATGAGAGGGAGATACAGTTGATTTCCACCTGGTAAAGATTAATTTTCTAGCCAGTAGGGTGACAAGAACTAAAATGTCTTTTTTTTTTTTAAGAGAGAGAGGGAAGGCAATTGGGGGGGGGGGCACCAAACAAAGCACCGAGAGCATCTGGTTCTATTCCCCCCCCCCCAATTATCTCTGATAGGGTATTGGAAATCTCTATCCAGTAATTATGTAGGGATAGGGAACGCCAAAACATGTGTATGAGGTTTGCAGGGGATTGCTGATACCTATCACAGGCTGGTGATACACCGTCATAGATCTTAGACAACCAAGCCTTAGTGTAGTAAGTACAGTGTACCACTTTACACTGAATAAGACGGTCTTGCACAAATAGATGATCCATGTACACCTTCTAAAATCTCCAGCAAAACTTCCTCTAGTATTACCTGCCCCAGATTCTCCTCCCAAAGAGTCTTTATAGAGTTTGATGACTCTGGATGTACATGATTAATTTGATTGTGTGTGTATGTATGTATATATATATATGTGTGTGTGTGTGTGTGTGTGTGTGTGTATATATATATATATATATATATATATATATATATATGAAAATGGAATCATTAGGTAGGTTGGGAAACATGGGGAATGTGTTAAGGGCGAAGCTACAGACCTGTAAATATCGACAACAAAAAAATGTTGCCTAGGAAGTGAAAATTTGTCCGAAAGTTGCTGAAAGGATGCACAAACCTTATCAATATACAAGTCTTTAAAAGTATCGATACCAAGATTTGACAAAATTAAGAAAGCACAGTCGGCCAGGGAAGGAGGGAAAACATGATTGGCAGCTAATGGGGCATAGCTAAAAAATGATTGTAGACCAAAGTAGTGCTTAAACTGAACCCAGATCCCAAGAGAGGTTTTAACAATTACGTTTTTAGTAGAGGAATGTAGAGGAGAGTGTACTACAGCCTTCGTTGATGGTGGAGTTTGCCTCTATAACCAGCAACGTCGGGGGAGGATCACAGGCCTCATATTGAAGCCAGTATTTAAAAATCTTAATGTTGGCTGCCCTATAATAGAACCTGAGATTCGGTAAAGCCAACCATCCAAGTGGCCTAGGCCTCTGCAAATAATGTTTATGCAGCCTAGAAACCTCATCCCAGATAAACTCCAAGATCAGGCTATCCACTTTATGGAAGAAGGTATGAGGAAGGAAAAATTGTATGCATTAGAACAAGTAGGAGAATCGGAGAAGAATATTTATTTGAACAGAACTGACTCATGCAATTCAAGAAAGATTGACCGCAGACCAACGTTCAGTCTTCTCGGATTCGGATCAATAAGGGGGCAAAGTTAGCTTTATAGAGATCTTCTAATTTGTGTGTAATATGGACCCCAAGATACTGTATGTAAAGCTATGTTTGGCAATTTTAAAGGGCAGATTTTGTAAAAGATCATTCTTAGCAACTGTATTAATAGGAAATATCTAACTTTTTTTTTTCAATTTGTATCCAGATATTTGACCAAATGATTGAAGAATGGCAATGGCAGCAGGGACAGAGATAGGCATGTTGGAAACGTATAAAAGGAGGTCATCTGCATAAAAGGAGACCTTCGATTCTATTCCATCTCTAAATATGCCTGTAATATGGGGGTTAGATTGGAACACTATCGAAAGGGGTTCAATGGCGACTGCACATAATAATAAACTCAAAGGACAACCCTGTCTTGTAGAGCGATAGAGGTGAAAATAATCAGATTGAATATTATTTGTCCTGACTGAGGCTTGTGGAGTAGAGTAGCTTAATCTAAGAAATAAAATTTCCCCCAAAACCAAATCTCTCTAACGTATAAAAAAGATAATCCCACTCCACTCTATCAAATGCCTTCGTGGCATCTAAAGCTGTCAAAGTTTCATGGGTATTAGAGTTGGAGACATTATAGATTGTATTAAACAGGTGTCTAAGGTTGGAGAAGGAATACTTATCTCATATAAACCCGGTTTGGTTCAAAGAGATAATAGATGAGAGAATAGATTCCAGGTGTAGTGCCAGCAGTTTTGATAACAATTTAAAGTCAGCATTTAACAAACTTATTGGGCGGTAGGAGGTATGGCGACAGGCATGGGCGCAAGTCTGTGAATACTGGGATGGCATCCAGCACTTTACCTGTGCCCCCCGTCCATAGGGTTCGTGGTTGTATCAGGAGGGGCATCCGACGTAAAATTTTGCCAGATCATTATGCGGACTGACAAGACCACCATCGATGCTGTGCCCTCACAGGTTACCAATGGAAACTGTCAAATCTGCTGTGGTGACCCCTGGGAAACGGGGAACAAGCCAAAAGAAGAAGAATTGGGCGGTAGGAAGTTCAGGCTAAGGGATCTTCCCATTTCTTCAAGAGGGGGTAAATGGAGGCTTGAGTAAGAGTTTGAGGAAGGCAACCTAAATCGAACGATTCATTAAACATGTCCATTAGTAAGGGGGCTAGCTTGTTCCAAAATTTCTCATAAAACTTAGGAGATCCATCTGGTCCAAGACATTTCCCACTTTGTAGAGAATGCAGCTATATTGAGTTCTGCTATAGCGATTGACTTCTCTAGCTCCTCTGTGACAGACTGCACAATGGAGGGAATATCTAATTTATCAAAGAAAAAAAAATCAAAACTTGGAGGTGTAGAAACCTGTTCAGATGTGTAGAGACCTAAAAAAAAAAATTCCTTGAATGTATTATTAATTTCCGAAGGTTCAGTAGTTATACCTGCATTTGTTTGGATCTAGGGAATTTGATGGGATGATGATATCTCACAAAACTGGTGTGCCAGTAGCTCTCTGGTCTTGTCACCATTTTCATAAAACTTTGATCTCGTTTGGAGCAGAATTTTGGTAGTACAATGCATCGTGGACATCAAACTCTACCTGTAAGGAGAGACACTCCTTATATATCTCCGGGGCTCAGGAGGTAGCATACATCTTATCAAGCTGAGATATATGTTGGGCCAACTTAGCCATCTTTTCTTTTCTAAGTTTATTCTCATATCCTGAGATAATCTTCCTGCAGATGGCATCGCCCTTTAATGTAGGCAGTTGATGTTCTTTAACCCTCTGTCTGGGCCCCCAAGTGGCAATGACACCCTAGGCATGTGCCTAGAATGTCTGTGCGTAGATTCAGCCCAGGGGACAGTGAGTCTGGCTTTCCACACGGGACCTTCTGAGAGTGGAGTCCCACAAGGTGTCCCCACAGTTTCAGTCCATTTCCCATCTCAAAGATCATCAGTCCGGTTACCGTCAGACTCCAGTTTTCTCAGCCCTCAAAACTGAGGAGCGTCCACCCGGGGGCTGAGGAGAGTCCACCCTATGTTCCACATCTCCTGGGTTAACCAGTCATCCACAGTCTTCCGGTCTCTCTCGCAGTACTCCCTCCTCCGCCCAGGTTGATGGACGGTATGGAGGCCTACACCATGAGGTGGCTTCCAGGAGCCTGCCGTTGGGGTCGGGGGCTGCAGTACCTGAAAGACTAAGAAGGTTATGGCCCAGAGGAGGGGAGTTGGGTCACAGCGTGACACATTGGATCAAGACCTTATAAGGGTCTTTCACAGACTTCATGCTGAGGCACCTTCTAGAACGCCAGGTGGCATTTGGGGGTGGTACTGTTAGGAACCCTGTCAGCCATTAAAGCTCTGCAGCCAGTTAGTCCACTGCCTTGCTTCCTTCTGTCCACCTGCACTTAACCAGCTGTTCCCTATTAGTCATTAGCCCCCTTGTGTATTTATACCTGTCGTTTTCCCCTCAGTCTTTGCCAGATGGTCCTGTGCCTTTGCCAGTTCTGTTCCAGTGTTTCTGATTGTATTACCTTCCTGGTTGCTTGTTCTGTTTTTTTCCCTGGACTCCTCTTGCCTACTAATTTTGTGCTGTTGCCTGGATCTGATTGCCACTGTGTACCAAACACTTGTCTCTCCCGCTATTACACATAAACCTGCCAGCATTGTACTGTTGCCTGGATCTGACGGTCATTCTGTCTTGTACTCTGCTTTATTTGCCCAATAAAAAGACTTGATACTTTATCCTCTGCCTCTGTCTGGTGTGTTCTGTGTGTGAGTCCGATCTGAGCCCTGACACTGATGTTACTAGAATCTGGATGTACTGGGAGTAGGCCTATCAGAAATAGGGCTTTCCAAGAAAATGATGGAATTGGCTTGGTGGTCTGGGGAACAGGTGGGGGGGGGTAACCACAGGATTTGGGTGTGAAAGAGGCTTAAGGCAAATGGGACCTGCTAGATGTTCCACTGAAGAATCCTTAGCAGGAATATGAAACTGAGATACTGACAGCAAAGCTGAGTAGGGGAGGAAAAACTTTGAATACTTCGTACTTATGTATGTCTTCGCTTTTATTTTAAGTATTACATTTTAACAGTTATAGCAGAAGTCTGTTCTAAATAAAAGTTAATGTAACTAGTTTTACCAAAAAGGTGTAAATATATTTAGGATTGTAAATATGTTCCAATTCTAAAAATTACTGAATGTATCATGAAACATTGCTGCAAGTCAGGCTGTGATTTGAGATCAAAGATGGGCATACTGTATATCAATTATATATTTCCAATGGCTTTGCAAGTGCCAATGTGGGTGATATAACACTTCACAGGAAGATGTTTGATCTTACAAGGTACCTTCAAATGTTAATCTAGAAATTTTGAAGTCAAGGTTACAAGGTAAATCTGTGGGCACAGATGTAATAAATAAGATGCAGGGGTTTCTTTGAAGGCTTTCCAAATGTCTTTTTCATATCAATCCCGCATTGGTTAAAAGGTAGTCTTCGTCTTTCATGAAAAAACCTCATGGTCAAAATGATCATGGCTTTACTATGTATATATATGTGTATGTGTGTGTATATATATATATATATATATATATATATATACACTACCGTTCAAAAGTTTGGGATCACCCAAACAATTTTGTGTTTTCCATGAAAAGGCTCTAACAGGTACTATTTAATGAAGATGCCAGTTGGGGACCTGTGAGGCGTCTGTTTCTCAAACTAGAGACTCTAATGTACTTATCTTCTTGCTCAGTTGTGCAACGCGGCCTCCCACTTCTTTTTCTACTCTGGTTAGAGCCTGTTTGTGCTGTCCTCTGAAGGGAGTAGTACACACCGGTGTAGGAAATCTTCAATTTCTTAGCAATTTCTCGCATGGAATAGCCTTCATTTCTAAGAACAAGAATAGACTGTCGAGTTTCAGATGAAAGTTCTCTTTTTCTGGCCATTTTGAGCGTTTAATTGACCCCACAAATGTGATGCTCCAGAAACTCAATCTGCTCAAAGAAGTGCCCATCCAACCAATCCAACTTGTGGGAGCTGCTTCTGGAAGCGTGGGGTGCAATTTCTCCAGATTACCTCAACAAATTAACAGCTAGAATGCCAAAGGTCTGCAATGCTGTAATTGCTGCAAATGGAGGATTCTTTGACGAAAGCAAAGTTTGATGTAAAAAAAATCTTATTTCAAATACAAATCATTATTTCTAACCTTGTCAATGTCTTGACTCTATTTTCTATTCATTTCACAACATATGGTGGTGAATAAGTGTGACTTTTCATGGAAAACACGAAATTGTTTGGGTGATCCCAAACTTTTGAACGGTAGTGTATATATATATATATATATGTGTGTGTGTGTGTATGTGTATGTGTGTATATATATATATCAACTTGTGAGAATATTTTCATTAATAAAAAATGGCCTGTACTTTAGGGAAAAATATATTGTATTTGAGTTGCACTGTTATGCTGCACTTTCTAAGTTTTTAAGTTTAGAAATATTTCAAAAATATTCTTGAAGCTTTTTTTTTGTGTCATATTTGTCACTTCATTTAATAAACTTAACAATCACCCATCAATCAAGCTAACCTATCAACAAAGCGTCATCCCTGGAAGAGAATGCCACAAAGACTGGGTCGCTGCCTGTACCAAAGGCACTGTGTACAATTTCTTTTTTTATTCTTTTAATATTCAGAGTGCCCTCTGCAGTAATTTAAATGCATAGAGTTCAGATATGTGGTACAATAGATTATTTGTCAACATATTATGGACACTTTTTAATATATATCAGCCAAATAAATATGGCAAAAGGAGAATAGCTGATTATGTTTTAAAAATGTTATTTTTCCTATTGTCGGCATTAGTAACATGGTAATATAGTTTTTAAAGTAATGGAACATTCTATCAAGTCTATAGTTTTTGTGGTCACTTCATAAATTACATTTACTACTATTTAATTCCACTGTCTTTTATCAGCTTGAGACAGCTACAATATTACCTGATCTGTTATCTCCAGTTTCCAGGCCTGATGAACTTGTCTGTTGAAGACAGATGACCTACTCAGTGTACCATTTGCACTAACCTTATGTTAATTAGGTTGGACTTTTCTCCCAAACTTTGTCCTCCAACTACAAGAATGGCTCGGTTTGTGGAAAAGTCAAATATTTCAGTGTAATTTCTAACTGCAACATAGACAATCAAAAACATTTTGCTTTGGTGACATTTGCAGTTATTGTAGGACTTGCTAGTATCCTGCAGTTAAACCATTGATATACTTACCTGTTTGATCACCTAGAAACGTGTAATAGTCAAAAATTAACAGACCAAGTTGAAAAGGATGGGTTCTTGTCTATAAGGTCAAACAGTTTGACTGAGGGCATTTGAAATGGTGGAATCTTTCGAGAGAACTCAAGGCCCACCTTTTTGCACTTGCTTCTAATTAGGTTTTGGTTAATAATACTGTTCTTGTTGTATTTTATTATGGAGTTATTCCAATAAAGCAAATTGTATTTTTATATATATATGATATAAAACCCACAAATATTGCTTGTAACCTGCAAGTCAGTTTGTGATTTGAGATTTAAAGGTGTGTGTGTGTGTGTGTGTGTGTGTGTGTGTGTGTGTGTGTGTGTGTGTGTGTGTGTGTGTGTGTATATATATATATATATATATATATACACACACTTCATTAAATGAAACACTCAATGGTAGGGAAAGTGCTGTACAAGTAAGGAGCAAAATTATCCAGTGATTCAAGTAAATTCTTTCATGGAGATTATCGCCTGTCAATTGATTGACAGCTGATGACTGCTTATGGCATGAAACAGGCTTGTACTCTCCATTAAAGATATATATATATATATATATATACACTACCGTTCAAAAGTTTGGGATCACCCAAACAATTTTGTGTTTTCCATGAAAAGTCGCACTTATTCACCACCATATGTTGTGAAATGAATAGAAAATAGAGTCAAGACATTGACAAGGTTAGAAATAATGATTTGTATTTGAAATAAGATTTTTTTTACATCAAACTTTGCTTTCGTCAAAGAATCCTCCATTTGCAGCAATTACAGCATTGTAGACCTTTGGCATTCTAGCTGTTAATTTGTTGAGGTAATCTGGAGAAATTGCACCCCACGCTTCCAGAAGCAGCTCCCACAAGTTGGATTGGTTGGATGGGCACTTCTTTGAGCAGATTGAGTTTCTGGAGCATCACATTTGTGGGGTCAATTAAACGCTCAAAATGGCCAGAAAAAGAGAACTTTCATCTGAAACTCGACAGTCTATTCTTGTTCTTAGAAATGAAGGCTATTCCATGCGAGAAATTGCTAAGAAATTGAAGATTTCCTACACCGGTGTGTACTACTCCCTTCAGAGGACAGCACAAACAGGCTCTAACCAGAGTAGAAAAAGAAGTGGGAGGCCGCGTTGCACAACTGAGCAAGAAGATAAGTACATTAGAGTCTCTAGTTTGAGAAACAGACGCCTCACAGGTCCCCAACTGGCATCTTCATTAAATAGTACCTGTTAGAGCCTGTTTGTGCTGTCCTCTGAAGGGAGTAGTACACACCGGTGTAGGAAATCTTCAATTTCTTAGCAATTTCTCGCATGGAATAGCCTTCATTTCTAAGAACAAGAATAGACTGTCGAGTTTCAGATGAAAGTTCTCTTTTTCTGGCCATTTTGAGCGTTTAATTGACCCCACAAATGTGATGCTCCAGAAACTCAATCTGCTCAAAGAAGTGCCCATCCAACCAATCCAACTTGTGGGAGCTGCTTCTGGAAGCGTGGGGTGCAATTTCTCCAGATTACCTCAACAAATTAACAGCTAGAATGCCAAAGGTCTGCAATGCTGTAATTGCTGCAAATGGAGGATTCTTTGACGAAAGCAAAGTTTGATGTAAAAAAAATCTTATTTCAAATACAAATCATTATTTCTAACCTTGTCAATGTCTTGACTCTATTTTCTATTCATTTCACAACATATGGTGGTGAATAAGTGTGACTTCTCATGGAAAACACGAAATTGTTTGGGTGATCCCAAACTTTTGAACGGTAGTGTATATATATATATATGTAAGAAATGCTCAATGGTAGGGAAAGTCCTCAACAAATAAGGAGCAAAATAATCCAGTGAGTCAAGTAAATTCTTTGAGACAGTACAAGTGTGTGTGTGTGTGTGTAAATATATATATATATATATATATATATATATAAAAAAAAAACTTTGTTAAAAGAAACACCCAATGATAGGGAAAGTCCTCAACAAATAAGGAGCATAGCATAATAATCCATGTCATGCCGTAAGCAATCATCTTGTGATTGCTTACGGTATGAAACAGGCTTGTACTGTCTCATAAAGAATTTACTTGACTCACTGGATTTATATATAAATACACACATACACACCTTCACCTGAAATGAGTAAAACACAAGTTAATACAAAGATAGTATATACACAAGATGTATTCCAATGTGAGGCTGCACCCTAGATGACGACACTATTTGGTGTTCTATAGTGTCCTTTGGCAAGCTTTTCTGTTGTTCGGTGGCACAGCATAGCTGAGACGGCCGCAGAAGAATCCTGTTGTTTTCTGCCAGAACTGCTGCCGAGCTGACAAACAGAGCTGCCGGTTGCCGGAACCGCTGCCGAGTTGACTGAGCGGAGCCGCCATGGTTTACCCTCTCCGGGTACTGACAGCTGGGTAGACTGTGCCCGGGGATTGGAATTCAGAGTTACCTTCTCCTAGCCTTTGCCTAAAGAGGCATCAACCCACAAGGCAGCAGGTGGATTTGAAATCAGAGTTCCCTTCTCCTATCCCAATGTGTTGGCTGGACTGGGCACAATGGCAAGTACCGTATAGGCATGCAGGAGGACCAGATCTATCAGTAGGGACGTCGTCCTTAGCCAAAGGGCCCTTCGTGAGGTAAGGTGCTACCCCTCTACAGCCTGCGGTTGCAGTTTAGCGTCTTACCCAGGACATTGATATATATGTGTGTGTGTGTGTGTGTGTGTGTGTGTGTGTGTGTGTGTGTATATATATATATATATCACTCGTCATTTGTTGATCACTTTTATCAACACCATTGATGGTTTCCAAAAAAATAAGAAACATTGTATGCTTTCCCAGCTAGAATTTATATCCTGCTACTAAGTGCTGGGCTGTCTCAGGGGTGTCTTTGTTCAGCTTGCATCTCGGGTCTTGTCTGGTGTGGTAGACCCCTACCTCAACCGATCTGGTGCTGAGTGCCTTTTCTTGTGCTGGTATGATCAGAGTCTCTATGCTGTCCTTCAGTCCAGCCTTTTCTAGCCACTGGCAGGATTTTTCCATATCAGCCACATCTTCTATCTGGCAATGGTACATCCAGTGGAGGGGCTTAGTCTTTCATGATGCCGCCTCTCCATCTTCCCTACTCTGTCTTATGCTGCCTGAGGTGCCCACTCAGCAGTTTATATTGGGGGGGCCCTCTTTTGATGTACTCATCGATGTTCTGTGTTTCATCCTGGACAGTGGCTCTGACATTCACTAACCCTTGGCCCCCATCCTTTTGCTTATAGTGCAGTCTCGGGCTGCTGGACTTTGGGTGGAACCCTCCTTGTCTTGTGATGAGTTTCTGTATGCTGATATTTGTGGACTTTACTGCATCCTTTGGCCAGTTTATTATTCCAGCTGTGTATCTGATGACTGGTAGGACCTTTTGTGTTGATGGCTTGGATCTTTATACTTCCCATTGGGCTGGCTCACTTGTTGAGCACTTTTATCAACACCATTGACAGTTTCCAAAAAAACGCATTATACATACATATATATAGTTGATGAAATTTAAAAATAAAAACATGTCAACCGGGGCTGCAAGGCAGAACCCAATGTGCCGACAAACGCACTCAAGGCAGGGTTTCAGTAAAAAAGGTCTTTTAATGCCAGGCAAGACAAGGAGCCGGTAGAGCGAGGCACAGAAAGGGAACACTGAGCGGGACCTCGACCAAACCAGGAAGCAGGAAGACAAGCAAGGTTCCATGGAGACAGACCAATGACCGGATGCAGGGGTTGGGCAGAGCAGGCAGGCAGGACTTTGAGAAACACAGAGAGCAATGTTTAGGCGAGGTAAAAGGCAATGCCTCAACATAAAGGCTGGCCCATAGACTGAGCTGAGCAGGCACTATGATATGGCAAGGCTGGGTATAGAAGGAGTAGGATAGATTGCAGTAGGTGAGATGCATGTGGTGGACCTCTGCTGTGCCTGCCACATACCTGCCTCCAATCATGAAGCACACATTCACACACAAACAGGAGAGAGAAACTAGCGCAGGGGGAGTGGCCAAGATAAGGGAGACAATTAGGGAGACTGGGATGAAGAGGGTTAGTCCTGGGATAGCGACTGTGACAATATAGCCTGTCCACTCCTCTAAACGCATCACAGCCCTTCAGTGCATTTCCTTACTTTCTTTAGAAAAATAATTTATTTTTATTTTTTTTATGAATGGTTGGCATGTCTCTAGTGAAGGCAAGAAGCTCTATTTGCTTTTTTAAAAAAAAAATGTTTTATTGTTCCAATTTGAACTTTATCACAAATTCACACATTGTGACATCCATCCATCCATTATCCGAGCCGCTTATCCAGTTCTCAGGGTCGCGGCGATGCTGGAGCCTATCCCAGCAGTCATTGGCCAACAGGTGGGGAGACATCCTGGACAGGCCACCAGGTCATCACACAGGGCCCACACACACACACACACACACTAACATTCATACCTAGGGGCAGTTTAGTACGGCCGACTCACCTGACCTACATGCCGCCTATTTTGACATTATGGAACTCCAATACCTTCCTTGATACTTCAAACTTATGACTTGGTGAAAACATGCCTGAAGTGTCCGTTATTGTTTGGCATTATTTTAACTGGATCCTGCGTTCCAGGTGTAAATACAAGAAGGTCATTAAGGAATTTTAAATTGTTATGAAGTCTATTTTGCAAAAACGGTTTTCAGGCAAGCACAAATTGTTGCCGTTGAGGGTTGGCAAATTAGAAAAAAAAATGTGCAACTTATTGTCAGTTATTGTTACGACGACTTCCTTCTTTCATTCACAGTAGGCTTGGATAAATAAAAATATCTAGCATGCCTCTGGAGATGATGCTCATTGCCTGTAGTGCTGTGGCTCAAAAGGCAATGAATCACTGAAAGCAAAGTGGGAGGAGAAGAGGTAGGGAAAACATGTCTCTAGTGTTTAGTACTTTGACATTTTGAATTTTTTTTAACAATAAGTAATAGTTTGGTTTCACTCTTTATTTCATTCCTTTTTATGAAATATTCACAGTGTGCCCTGTGGGAGGTTTTGGCAGCACCGTTCCCTATTGGGAGCTTATATCCAAGTCAGCAGTTCTGGCATTGTAATGATAAAGTGCCCAAAAATGTAATCCCTCCTTCACTGTCTCCCATAGTGAAAGTCAATAACATCACTGAGAAAGTCATTACCTCAGACAAATGTCTTTGGCAAATTCACACCAGGGTTCAAACAGAGATAATAATGCCTTTTCCCTTTCACCCTATTCTATTTTTTGCTTTTTGTTTTCCTGTTGTACGTTTGATTCAGCCATTTTTCTTGTCTGTTGGATAGACGACACGTTTTTGACAGATTGTGAAGGTACTCGCCGGTGCCCTCCCATCATCTCAACAGCAGCTGAAGTGATTTGTTACATACACAGGCAGAGTGATGATGTTGAACTTTGCACCAGTGCTAATTCTGAAATAATAGGTTTCATCTGTGTGTTGGCATACATACCATATTTCCGCTGACAAAAAAAACCCAGCATAGATTTCAGGTCAGCGGTTTACCTGCTCCACTCTTCAACTATAAATAAGCGGGAGCATTCCAAAGCATTTATGGACATTGACGATTCACCTCAGAAATGAACGGTGATATAAACCATCCGTCTGCAGCCAGCATACTGACTGATGCAAGCAGCCTGCAAGATTGACAGGGAATAATCCTCATTGTTCAGGCTCGTTCATGGTCAACGGACAAGCCAGCAAGCGTGGCACCATGACAAACTGCGATGAAATGTATACGCTACAAGTGAGAAAATGAACAGAATATTCAGAGGATATGGCATGCAGGTTGTTTTGGTGAGAGCCAAATATAATTAGAGAATCTGCACATTAATAAACATCAATCTTCAATTAGAACCTGTCTCGATGAAGGCTGTGACATGTATTATGAAAGTAAATAAATCTCGATGCAATAATTGGGAGGCACGGTGGCGCAGTGGTTAGCGCTGTCGCCTCACAGCAAGAAGGTCCTGGGTTCGAACCCTGGGGCTGTCCAACCTTGGGGTGTCATCCCATGTCCTTTCTGTGTGGAGTTTGCATGTTCTCCCCGTGTCTGCGCGGGTTTTCCCCGGGTACTCTGGTTTCCCCCACCATCAAAAAGACATGCATGTTAAGGTTAATACTCCTGTCTGTGCCCCTGACCGAGACATGGCAAGATGAACTGGAGTTGGTCCACTGCTCCTAGCTACACGGCTAGGATGGGTTAAATGCAGAGGAAGAATTTCCCCACGGGGATCAATAAAAGTAATTAAATAAATAAAAGGAAATGGTTTTACAGTACAAATATCAATAATTTCTCATTACATATATATGGGACGCCAGGAGTGACCCTGTTAATTCCCACACAATTAATATATGAATGAAATTGAACAAAATGCAAAATATGTTGTTTGATTTAAAATACACTACCCATAGTCCTGACGCAGAATCAACAAGTTTGATTTAAGGGTAAATCTTTGAAAGAGCTTGTTCAGTCCATTAGACTACAGCACATTAAATCTCTCTCTCTCTCTCTCTCTCTCTCTCAACTGTACTTATAAACGGCCCATATACATGAACTGGCTGAATTATATAATATCAATAAAGTCTGTCTATATCATAAAAAGTTTACATTAATGACAAAAATTAGAGAAAGTGGGTCTCTAAGTATTTGCCATCCCATAGTCTCTCTGAGGGGTGTGGGTCTCTTGACAGAATTAGTCCAGGAAGCGGAGGCCATGGACACTTTCCACCTCTCCACAGCAAATGATTGATTCTCTATTCCCATCAAGTGCAGCTACCCTGCTTCACATTTGGAATATGGCCTTGTCAATTGGAAAGCATCACTCCTGGCTTGCAACTTGAAATGAATAAGGGGCCATTAGAGCATAGACGATCTCCACACTGAATGAAAGATAAAGATGTCGGTGACCTTGGCTGGGCTCCGCAACTCTCCAGCATACTGGTGAACCACGCTTAATTTATTTATCGCAGCACATTAATGAGTCAAACAAACCCAGAACTCAGTCCAGTGTTCGCTTTTGTGGGCAAAGTCCACAAGCCAAAAGGCTCTCATTTCAGGGGCAGAAAGCAAATAGTTCAAACACAATCATTCCAAACTTACATACACAGTTCAAAGTCCTCATCCCACTCCAGGTTCTACTCTCTCCCTGCTGAAACTAGCACATATACAGAAGAAGAGGTTGATTGCATACAGGTGTACCTCACTAACAAGCTGGGCTTCACTTGGTTGTCTTTGCCTCAAACATACCTCAGTCCCCCCCCCCGCTTGTCATATAACTTCACCACTTTTACTAAGGATTTGAGCTATCCAGCCAACAAACAATCCCCCCACATTGCCAAGATCCTGATTTCAATCGACAACTGTTATCTTGTTATCTGGATGGTGTGAGCCATGTTGACAGTAACTTGCGCATACAGGCATGTAAATATGTGTAAGTGGTTGTTGTCGGGCACGTTTGAGAGTCAAGACATGAAATAGTTGCTCCTCTCACCTCAATTACGTAATAGATTTATGAGCAGTACATTGAGATGATGAATCCACGTGGTGCCAGTTAAACGCACCTGAAAACAGGAAATAATCCTGCAATCAAATCTTACCTGGAAAAGGCCAAATGGTGAAATGTTAAGTGCTGGAGCAGTTCAACGCTGCAAAGCCAGTGGAATGGCCAGACAGGAAACAGGTTTCCCAGATACAGCACCAAGCTACTATGTATGCTTAATAAATAGTCAGTGGACCTTCAAGTCAGATTTCTGATTTTCTCTATGGGACTGGAGGCAGAAAATTTAAATAAATCTATTGCCTTTGAAAATTATCAAAAAAGCTATTGACTATGACTTGGTCCTGGAGTTGTTTGATAGCCATTTTGTACCAAAACGGAACATTTTTGAACGGGCCTTTTCCACTCCAGAACACGCAAGGCTGGAGAAATCGATGAATAGTATATAAGACACTGGTATGAGTTAACTGCCCTTTGCCAATTTTCCAAAAAGGAGGAGGAAATATGGGCTTATCATTGGAATTAGAGATAAAGAACTTTCTCTAAAACTGCAGACAGCCAGTGACTTAACTCTGAAACAAAGCAGCCAATATGGCCAACAGGAAGTATGACAGGTCTGTGGGTATGCATAAAAAAAGGACAATACCCTACTATTGATAAGGAATGCAACAGTTGCTATGAAATGGGGCGTTTGGCCACCAAGCACTGAACTTAAATTCAAGAGGTAACTGAAGAAGTGGACAGCCTTTTCCATGGCTGCATGAGTGAAAATACTAGCAGCAAATCAGTGGATAGAGCTAGCACCAATAGTGAACTGCCTTGGCACGCTATATTAGTGATCAATGAAATGGCAGTAAATTTTAAAATAAACTCAGAAGCTGACACAATAATAATAAACAAGGCCACATGCAACTGCCTATGCACAAAGCCAAATCTGAAGCCAGTGAAGATGAAGCTGGACAGCCCAGGAGGACAAATGAGTCCTAAGGGGCAATTCATAGCCCATGCTCAACAACAAAGAGGGAGCCAAAAAAATGAACGTCGCCTCAGAGTTATAGTTGCTAAGGCAATATCTGTTAAGCAGAACAGTTGCAGCCCACCTTGGATTTATCTAATATAAAGGCGAAGTGGGCATTCATGGGGGTTGGGTCTCTTAAAAGGGAAGCCTGTAAGAATAGTCCTTGAGGAAAACACTAAGCCATACCGCATTGCAGCACCCAGTCACATTCCAACCCTCTCCAACCCAAGTTTGAGGAGGAGTTAAAGCAAATGGAGCACAATGGCATAACAGAGTGTGTGACTGAACCCACTGAATGTGTAGTGCCAGTGGTCCCAGTGACAGAACCCACAGGGAAAGTAAGGATTTGCTTAGGCCTCATGGCATGAGACAAAAACATTGAAAGAGAGAAGTGCATTCTGCCAAACATCAATGACGTGCTCTGCAAACTCCCTGGTAACTCGGTGTACGCTACGCTAGATGCTGCCAGCAGATTTGGTAGATTGCCCTAGATGAGGAAAGATAACTAACCACGTTTATAACACAACGGCATGGGGCCCAAGATTCTATGGGCCTTCTACAGAGGCACAACCGCTACGCTGCCCGGACACCTACGCTACCCGGACGCCTGTCTCGCCAATGTACGGCTTCAGAGATCTTACATATATCTTAGTGGTCTTGAGAGTTACAGACTACTGGCTGACCACAAACCATTGGTGACTCCCATAAACCACCAGGACCTTGATAAAGCATCTCTTAAGACATCAGTGACTGGTGCTTCATCTCATGAACTTCAACCCTGTCGCAGAATATGTTCAGTCTAAGGACCTGGTTGTTCTCGACTCACTGTCCGAGCGTCCTGAACCAGAGGTGGATGACACTGGTCTAGAAGCAGATGTCCAAGCATATGTGGGTTTAACTGAAGAGAAGAACTACCTGCCTTAGACTTCTTCACTGAGAGAAGCTGTAGTAGTGAGCAAAATTAACTGCTGAAAAGAGGAAACCAGATTGTGATCCCACACAGCTCGGGAGCAGGGATGCTAGAGAGGATACACCGTAGCACAACCCTCAAAGGCCTTGTCAAGAACAACGACGAGTCTGTCTACAGGAGCGGGGTAGCCCACATGGCAACAAGGTGCAGGTGCATAATGAATAATGTAGAACTCAACGCTGAGAAAACAGTTGAAATGCAGGTCGACATCCATAAGCAACCCCCCCCCCCACACACACACACACAAATCTTCTGATAACACTGGACAACAAGGGTTTTGCTTCCTGAACACTTTGGGTTGTATTTTATGGATTTTGGGCCTGTACCAAAATGTTTCTGTTTCTGTATCAGTTGTAGCTGCATTGTGGTTTTCTTTGGCAGTTCATCAGCAGTGCAATGCAAATCTCTATATCAGGTGCACAGAGAAAAGGCTCAACTTTTGATATATTCTTTAGTTGATAAAACACTGTTTTATCAACACTTTATCAAAACACTGTTTTGTCTTTACATGCGGTTGAAAACAAGCGATGATGACTCCCAGATGTTTGGCTTGGTATGTAACATGTAACATCTTGGGATAAAAAGGTTAATTGAGAGCTCAGACTCTCTTTGCTTTTTGTCACCGATGACTATAACTTTTGTTTTCCCTTGGTTGAATTGGAGGACATTTTGTCATCTATACATTGGTGCCTTTGATAACTTTGATAAAGGTTTTAAACAGGTATCAACACAAGTATAACAACTGATGAGGAGTCAAAAGTTCATTGTTAGACTAACATCTTCGTTAATTGTGAATTCATAAACTAATTCATAAAAACAAACTAAATTATATAAGTCATAAAGCATTTGATTCAAATGTTAATATCCATGCGGCACGGTGGTGCAGTGGTTAGCGCGGTAGCCCCACAGCTAGAAGGTCCTGGGTTCGAGCCTCGGTGTAGTCCATCCTTGGTGGGTCGTCCCGGGTCGTCCTCTGTGTGGAGTTTGCATGTTCGCCCCGTGTCTGTGTGGGTTTCCTCCAGGGGCTCCGGTTTCCTCCCACAGTCCAAAGACATGCAGGTCAGGTGAATCGGCCGTACTAAATTGTCCCTAGGTATGAATGTGTGTGTGTGTGTGTGTGTGTGTGTGTGTGTGTGTGTGTGTGTGTGTGTGTGTGTGTGTGTGTGTGTGTGTGTGTGTGTGTGTGTGTGTGTGGGATAGGCTTCAGCATCCCTGAGAGCAGGATAAGCGGTTAAGATAATGGGTGGATGGATGGATGGATGAATAACCCTGATTCTATTAAGGAATATAGAATATTTGTAAATCATTCAGATTTGATATTATAGTTCACAAACAATAACAATTTGAAAGATATTCAGTAGATTTCTTAAATTGTAAATTTTTCAACAAAGTTTAATGTTTAATGACTTGTTTGAATAACTTTCCCTTGAAAAGATATTCTCTCCTTGAAACTCCAGTGTCATGTTTCTTTTAATTTCTGTATTCACTTTTTATTTTTCTTCTCAATATCCCCCAGTCGCTTTTTTTTCTTACGTGTTTTTCTTCTCTAAAAAAAATTAATTTCTACTTTCAAGCTCTCTGTCAACCTCAACCAGGCACCGATGGTGGAATAACCCCAGGTGAAGTCATCAAAGAGCTATTGGGTTATATGTTCACTTGTCGGCCAGAAGAACCAGCTTACCCTAATACAGTACTGGGCATACATGTCATGTGTGCGCAGCCTTCTCCCATGGTAATAACGTTCAAGGGCAAAGATCGTCATCATATCTGAGAAAGCACCATTTTACCAGCACCTCCTTACTACCCAGTTGAATTTCTCCTGGCTGCCCTGGCTGAGGAGATGTTGTAGTCTTCTTAGAGCTGAACTGCTGTGTATTGTAAAAGTTGTGACAGTTTTCACAACACATATGCTGGGTCCATCACGGTGCATCAGCTGAGCCCAGCAGGTTGTCAAAACCTGATGAATGTGCATTGTCTATGGAACTGCAGGCATTATGTCCGGCATATTTTTGCATGCCTTATTTATTGCTTCACTGCTCTCATAAAATAGCTTGAGAGAGGTTTTAGAATAAGGCACTCAGTGCTGACCACTCCAACACTATCAAGTGCCCCCTTGCCATGGCTGGCTTCACAAAAGTATCATGTTCCTGCTTCGAAGCCCATTTCCACTAGAGCAGTGGCACCCCCCCCCCCTCCATTGGGGGACTTTTCAGTCTGGATCGGGAGAATGAACTGAATTATGCTTGTCTGACATGTGCTGCAACCCTGTCTTGTGAGAGCCACCGAAGTGCACAGCCTATATTTTTTTGATGTATGTGCACTTCTAAGTAATGTCTATATGCAGTAAATCCTCAGATGGCAAGAGGCTCCTCTTGAGCACTCTGCAGATGAACAACTGCCGCTTGATGTTATATATATATGCTTGCTGAACTTGAAGCTCAACCTGCAGTTGAGCAGCTCATTTAGATCATCCTATGTCTTTTCAACTCCCTTCTTCAAGTCTTTTCACCTTGGTTTTACCAGGTGATCCACTGGATCATGGAAACTTGTGTAGATCCTTCACATAGTTTTGTCATTTGGGAACGCTTTCAACTTGCACTGAATGCATGTCTCATGCATGCACTGCTTATCTGCTGTGTCGCACAAGAGCTCGTCAGTGATGCTTTCAAGGTTCTTGCTTGTAGTCAACTGTATGTGATAAAGCCGGTAGCCATACCAACATGCACCCTGGCTCTGCCGAATGACAGAAGCTAAGCAGGTATGGGCCTGGGTAATACTTTGGGTGGTCGGCAGACTAGTAAAGCACTATATAAATGCAGTCGATTTACCATTTACTTGGATGGGAGACCTCCTGGGAAAACGGAGTTGCTGCTGGAATTGGCGTTTGTGGGTCATTGCAGGCAGTCTTCCCTCTGATCCTAAAAAGAACACAAACAAAAAAAAATCCCAAGTGCCCCAGTGCAGTGACAGGGACACTGTGCTGTAGGAGATGCCGTCCTTCAGATGAGACGTTAAACCGAGGTCCTGACTCACTGTGGTCATTAAAGACCCCATGGCACTTATTGCAAAGAGTCGGGGGTTCCCCGGTGTTCTGGCAAAATTCCCAACCTGGCTCTCTCCATCTGGCCACCTAAACATCCCCCTGTGTAATTTGCTGAATGAGTCCTCTCTCTCCATCTCAAGCTGATGTGTGGTGAGCGTTCTGGTACAAAATGGCTGCCGTGCATCACCCAGGTGGGTGCTAATCATTGGTGGTGGTTGAGGTGAGTCCACCCCCCCTTCAATGTGTAGCACTTTGGGTGGCTACATAAGGTGCTATATAAATGTAATTATTATTAAAACTTCTCAGCTCCAAAGCCTCAGTTTTCATGCAATTTACACATGCAAGTGACTGTCGGCGATGGCTGGAGGTACTATCCAGAATGGACAAGAGTGGCAAAACAGAGTGGAGGTGATGGATGTTTGTGCATTCGCTGTCAAAAATCTCCTATGTAGATTTCAGCTACCCGGAAGGAACGGTTTCTGCATCTTACACATCTGCAGCTTGCTTTTTCCTGTCATTTTTCTGCTCGCATCACTTCTTTCATAAAAGACTGCTGGACTATTTTTAACCGCTTCAGATACGCGGCCAAATTTTGCTCTTTTGAACTTGCACAGATAAAAACCCGAGCTCTTTCTATGTGATGTGCCTTGCTTCTTCTGTCCAAACACATGCAGCTTAATTTTTTTTTTATGATCCTCACTGTTACCAGCATCACGATTCTGCCTCTCTCTTTACTCACTTTGCTTGTATTTTCCTGTTTTTTCAGCAAAGAAGGGTGTATAATACAGGAGTTGCCTACTCAGAAAAGAATTTTCTTGTTGTCCTGTCATGTCATTGTCCTGGGGAAAGCTGCTTTCCTTGCCAACCAGCTGAAACGTTTCTTAAATTTTATTTTCTCTCTTCTTTCATTTCACGATGATGTCGTTTTCTAGCTCTTTGACTTCTGAATGTTGCAACTTTTATTTTTTTCAATCTTTTTTCTCCCAATTTTGTTTTGACCTCAACATACTAGGGCATTCACGACTGCTGCGTTTTAGTATTCATCAGCTACTCCCAAAAAGTAGTCGAGTAGTCAATTAATCGCGGGAGATATATCTTTTTTTTATTTTTTTCACCCAACAGCAATGATTAATTCTTCTCAAAAGGTCTCAAATACAACCAGTAAAGGGTTAACTAACGTAGGCGGGACCAACCTGGGGGTCGATGAAATAGCAGGTTCCTCAAATGGCTCCGAGATGCTTTTTAAGAATGAGCTGGAATGTGATTGGACTAAACCGCCAGCAAGCCCGTCTGAGCTGGAGATGCTGTTTAACTGCAGTAACAACACGACACCGCTGCGTTCTTGCAGGAGTTTCGGTTTAACCAGTGACGGCGTTCTGGTGATTTTCCGCCGAGTGCATCTGTGGTTGTCACGGTGACGGCAGCTGTTGAAAAGCCTAAAAGTTTTGAATCTTTTGAATCCAATTGGCCATACTAAAATTGTTCCTAGGTATGAATGTGTGTGCGTGTGTGTGTGTGTGTGGGCGCTGTGATGGCCTGGCGGCCTGTCCAGGGTGTCTCCCCGCCTGCCGCCCAATGACTGCTGGAATAGGCTCCAGCATCCCCACGACCCCGAGAGCAGGATAAGCGGTTCAGATGATGGATGGATGGATATTTGTCTGCCCCTTTTTGTCCTGCATTATGTAAATTAAACAGTGTCGCCAACAAGAAGCATTCACATTTCATGGTTATGGTTATGCGTAGCGCTGGCACTGTTGTGGCACTTTACGGTAACCTTACATATATTGCAGCTGACAGTTTTATCTACTCTGGTAAAGTATTTCCACACTGTTGATTGTAGTCGGCCCTGTGGTGGCCTGGCTGCCTGTCCAGGGTGTCTCCCCACCTGCCGCCCAATGACTGCTGGGATAGGCTCCAGCGACCCCGAGAGCAGGATAAGCGGTTCAGATAATGGATGGATGGATGATTGTAGTCGAGCAACCGCCATTTGACATTATAATGTTACAGGGTAAATGATTGAATAAGGGTCACTCTCCAATTGAGTATCCATCCATCCATTATCCAAACCGCTTATCCTACTCTCAGAGTCGCGGGGATGCTGGAGCTTATCCCAGCAGTCATTGGGCAGCAGGCGGGGAGACACCCTGGACAGGCCGCCAGGCCATCACAGGCCCGCCCCCCCCCCCCACACACACACACACACAACTCTAAGGACAATTTAGTACGGCCGATTCACCTGACCTACATGTCTTTGGACTGTGGGAGGAAACCGAAGAATCCGGAGGAAACCCACGCAGACACGGGGAGACCATGCAAACTTCACACAGAGGACGACGCGGGACGACCTCCAAAGTTGGACTACCCCGGGGCTCGAACCCGGGACCTTCTTGCTGTGAGGCGACCACGCTAACCACTGTGCCACCCCGACTGAACATAATGGTATAAAATACCATTTTGCGGTTCGTTTCTTACATTATAAGAAAGGTTGTGAGAGGTGAATGAGTCTTGCTGAGCACAACGCGCTACGTTCCCCCGGTGAAACTCCTCACTTAGGTGAAGAGAAGCGGCTGGCGACTCCACATGTACTGGAGGAGGCATGTGGTAGTCTGCAGTCCTCCCCGGCTCGGCAGAGGGGGTGGAGCAGCAACTGGGATGGCTTGGAGGAGTGGGATAATTGGCCAGGTACAACTGGGGAGAAGAAGGGGGGGAAATTGAAAAATAAATACTTGAAATAGGCACTGAGTTTGAAATGGGTGTTCTTCAAAATGTCTTTTCGGGCAGTCATGCCAGGCTGCAGCTGGATCTAGTTACCTTTGAAATAACACTTCTTGGTCATGGAGAGAAAGCTGGCATTTACTGAAACTTTCTGTTTCAAAACTATAATAAATATTTTGTATTATGCATTTATATTTCATCCTTTTTTGGTCTTTATATATATATATATATATATATTACTAAATGCCTTGATTTGAAAAAGTGCATAAGAGGTTCTGTTCAATTATCTTGTTTCCATAAAAGGGTGAAATAGGTTTTTAAAGCTCTTATTCCTCCTCACTTGGAAAACCCAGCCAAAGGCAACAGCTTTCCTATTCTGCCACAAATAGGTTTTTTTAACCATATCACCCTCCACCCCTCCACAAAAAAAATGCCCTATTTTAGAAGAAAATGCAATGCATTTTGCCTCTTAAGTGAATGATCTCTGCATAAGTCAGCAGGTATGGTTTTGCAAGCATCTGACATAAGTATACTTGCAGCAAACGTGGATAGTCTAGTGTGAAAATAAACAGTTAAAGATTGCATCTATAACTTTATTCACATCAATCCATGTTACAGATTATTCGATTTCCAAATAAATGTTTAGCATATTGCACATCGTACTTTGACAAGACAAAGTCCAGATCAATCCCAACAAGCTTCAATGCAAGTGTCCATTGTTAGCTGCATTGAAGTTTAGCAGCATTGTTACACAAAGGTTTGCATATCGCATGGTCAAAGCTCATCCGTTGCTTTGTCCACTTCAGCATGCCCTCTGTACTGACCACTGGGGGAAGGATATTTGGCTCTGATGCGATATATGACACAGGAAGGCAAAACGATGTGGTTCACTTTGCCAAGTTTCTCCCCTTGTAGCACCCCCTCCAAAAATAAAAAAGATAAGCAACCAGACAATATTGTCTACAGAGAGCAAAAGATCAGGAAGCTACAAGTACCAAGAGTACTGATCATATACTGTAATGTTGGCAGCTATTCCCAGAAAGTTGAATCAGTTCATCTGGACACCAAGTTTAGTGGGAAAAATGATTTATCACTCATCCAAGTGACGTCATCAGTCTCAGCTGACTGTCCCAAACCATATAGTGCCATTGCCTAACGATCGAGATCGGCAATCTAACACAGGTTTCATGTGCAAATTGTCAGGCATATTACACCAATCAATTTGGTTGTTATGCAGCTGTGCTGGTTTCGGTCGTTAACACGGTGGTCTTTGTAATTGCAAGTTACCTTGGTGAAGACAACAAATAATGTCAGGTGGACGATACACTGGGTACATTTTTAGCCATTATGATAGGGCACTGTGCTTGCAACAGGAAATGTGGTGAGATGAGGAAAATTTACTATAAATTGTGTCTGGGTAACAAGAGACTGCCATGCAACCAGTAAAAATGTGTTAAGAAAACCGCTTGTCCAACATTGCCGTGTATTCCCACACTACCATATAGCTATTACTTTGTTGGCCAAAACATAGTGTAACGTGCATGGATGAATAGACTCACTAGCCCTTGGCTAACAGGTCAGACCCTTTAATCGATTGTCGCCTGTGGTGTGGGAGACCCGGGTTCGCGTCCCAGCTGTGGCGGTTCCCGGGCTGCCCCCCGAATTCGCTACATTGGTGTCAGAAGTGGGATGGTGAGAGCGTGAGGCCATCAGAAGCGCATATAACATGCACAGATGAATAGACTCACTAGCCCTTGGCTAACGGGTTAGACCCTATAGTCGACTGTCGCCTGTGGTGTGGGAGACCCGGGTTCGCGTCCCAGCTGTGGCGGTTCCCGGGCTGCCCCCCGAATTCGCTACATTGGTGTCAGAAGTGGGATGGTGAGAGCGTGAGGCCATCAGAAGCGCGTATAACATGCACAGATGAATAGACTCACTAGCCCTTGGCTAACGGGTTAGACCCTATAGTCGAATGGTTAACGTAGTCGCCCGTGGTGCGGGAGAGCCGGGTCGCGTCCCGGCTGCGGCGGTTCCCGGGCTGCCTCCCGAATTGGCAATGGTCATCTGCTGGTCTTGTCCAGTTTATCTTTGGGATCCTGAAGAAAGTATCCAGCACACTGCTGTCCATGTGATGAATGACACTTTCATGCATAGTAATGCTCACACGGGCTGTTTCAGGGTTGGCCTTTCATGAAACCATCCAACAAAAGCTGTCCACGCTGAAATTCTTTGCAGCAGAATGATTCAGCTTCTGTTGGCGTCAGAGGGCAATTTGAGCAACAGCACCACCAGTCACTTTGTTCTCAGCAGCTGAGGTTCTGTATGGTCGCCGCCAGCCATATCTTTAGCTTTTTCTGCTCCATTTCTCTGGTCGTATATTCTTGCTCGAATAAATACGGTTGAATGTCCGATTCAGCTAAAACACTGTAAAATGTATCCTCATCCATAACATCCTCTGCCCTCATATTTTGGGATGCAATTTCGTTGTTGGAAACGTAGCTCATTTGCAAGGAAGTTTTGTTTTTGAGTGGCATCTAGAGCATGCTCCGGAGGTGGAGACGAGAAATCCAAGCTGAACTTGCCTGTAGTTCTTCCTTGTCACCATCTACATCACTGATCAATCAAATACCACTGGTGCCGCAAGAAGAACAGAACTTGTAACTGCGTCCCAGAGACACAGAGAACATTGGCAATAACTGCTGACATTTTTCACAATATATCCCGAATTCTATACTTTCTAAAAGATGCATGCTTATCAACTACTGAGTTATAAGACTTACAAAAATAGTCGACATCTGGGATTTTACCAGTGTCATGAATATCACTTTTTCTAAAGATTAGTCAAGAAGGCCTGCTCATCAAAAATGTTTGAAATTCGTTCTAATCACCATAGGCGGACATAGATTTTTTTTTCCACCCCGGTATTTCTTACAGAAGCTATTGTTGGACAATGATAACTAAAACTGAGCTCAAAAACTTTACAGTCCATATTTTTTTCTTTTCTATTTGGTAAAATTAAGTCAATCAGAGATGACTTAAAGGAGTCTTTTAAGTTTGGCCCGGTACACTCTAAAAACTGAAAGTGCCTCAAATATCCAATAGGTTGCCCAATGAACTTAAAAAAATATATTTGAAGCGCTTCAAGAAACCCGTTAAATATGATGAGTTTACTCAAGTATCCCACTGGGTGCTCAGAGAACCTTAAAATTACATTGAAGGTGCTTCCAGTATCCCTTCCATAGGGTGAGGTTCCTCTATGGATCCTCGACAACTTATAGTAAGCTCCTGCAGAAACCTCTGAGCAACACAGTGGGTTCCAGCAAGCACTTTTCTTCAGTTCACTGCTTCTGGAGGAACCCTTTTCAATTTGAGTCCATGAGCTCATTGGAGGGTTCCTAGAAGAACCCGGTGCCTAAAAGGGTTCTTTTAAGAACACTGGACTTTTCTAGGGTTCCCCAATTCTCCTTTTTACTCTAGAAAGATCCTGGAAGAACTGGGGTTTCTGTTACCAATATTAATGACTGCGTTGATCTACTGCAGTGTTTTCCTAAGAAAGGAAAGGAAATTGCAACAAAATTGAAATAATAAACTCAAAGAATGGCTAGAGATTGTTTTAGCTCATGTATTATTTAACTCTACATTATTGTGGTTGTGATTGATAAAACATAATAGGTCATATTGTGATGATTTGCTGTAGGGAAAAATTAATCAATCAGGAAGATGAGACTGTATGCACAAAGGCCTATTTAGTCCATCTATTCATTATCCAAACCGCTTATCCTGCTCTTAGGGTCGCGGGGATGCTGGAGCCTATCCCAGCAGTCATTGGGTGGCAGGCGGGGAGACACCCTGGACAGGCCGCCAGGCCATCACAGGGCCTATTTAGTATCACATAAAATGTGGAATGTAGTAGACACTGGCAAAAAATAAGTCCGGGTAGCGTAGCGGTCTATTCCATTGCCTATCAACATGGGGGCCACCGATTCAAATCCCCGTATTACCTCCAGCTTGGTTGGGCGTCCCTACAGACACAATTGGCCTTCTCTGCAGGTGGGAAGCCGAATGTGCGTATGTATCCTGATCGCTGCACTAGCACCTCCTCTGGTTGGTCAGGGTGCCTGTTCGGGGTGGTGGAGGGGGAACTGGGGGGAATAGCGTGATCCTCCCATGCGCTACGTCCCCCTGGCAAAATTCCTCACTGTCAGGTGACAAGAAGCAGCTGGCGACTCCACATGTAGGAGGAGGCATGTGGTAGTCTGCAGCCCTCCCCGGATCGGCAGAGGGGCTGGAGCAGAGACCAAGACAGCTCGGAAAAGTGGGGTAATTGGCCAAGTACAACTGGGGAGAAAAACAGGGGGAAATCCCCCCCCCAAAAAAGCTTGACAATCCATATGAAACTGTTTATATGACATTATGAATATTTAGACACATTAGATATCTAACCTTGCAGTCCTCTGTTGCCAGGATATATATATATATATATATATATATATATATATATATTATATTATATACACACACACACTACTACTACTACTTTTGGCTGCTCCCGTTAGGGGTCGCCACAGCGGATCATCTGTTTCCATCTCTTCCTGTCCTCTGCATCTTCCTCTGTCACACCAGCCACCTGCATGTCCTCCCTCACCACATCCATAAACCTCCTCTTTGGCCTTCCTCTTTTCCTCTTCCCTGGCAGCTCCATATTCAGCATTCTTCCCCCAGTATACCCAGCATCTCTCCTCCACACATGTCCAAGCCATCTCAACCTTGCCTCTCTTAACTTTGTCTCCAAACCGTCCAACCTGAGCTATCCCTCTAATATACTCGTTCCTAATCCTGTCCTCCTTCATCACTCCCAATGAAAATCTCAGCATCTTCAACACTTTCATCTCCAGCTCCCCCTCCTGTCTTTTCATCAGTGCCACTGCCTCAAAACCATATAACACAGCTGGTCTCACTACCATCTTGTAAACCTTCCCTTTAACTCTTGCTGGTACCCTTCTGGCGCAAATCACTCCTGACAGTCTTCTCCACCCACTCCACCCTGCCTGCACTCTCTTCTTCACCTCTCTTCTGCACTCCCCCTTACTTTGAACAGTTGACCCCAAGTATTTAAACTCACACGCCTTCATCACCTCTACTCCTTGCATCCTCACCATTCCACTGTCCTCCCTGTCATTCACGCATATGTCTTCCATGTTGCTTCTACTGACTTTCATTCCTCTTCTCTCCAGTGCATACCTCCACCTCTCCAGTGCATACCTCCTCCTCTCCAGGCTGTCCTCAGCCTGCACCCTACTCTCGCTACAGATCACAATGTCATCCGCAAACATCCTCCCACGTGCTACATCCCCCAAGCAAAACTCCTCACTGTCAGGTGAGAAGAAGCAGCTGGCGACTCCACATGTATCAGCGGAAGCATGTGGTAGTCTGCCAACCTCCCTGGAGCAACAGAGGGGTTTGGAGCAGCCATTGGGATGGCTCGGAAGAGTGGGGTAATTGGCCGGATACAATTTGGGAGAAAAAAGGATAACCCCCCCCCCCACCAAAAAAAAAGAAACGATTATGTATGTATGTATTAAGTTATAACATGAATTTGCTCATTAATAGCATTGATATGCTAATTATTTTGCAAACCTCATCAGCCTGCTGACAGCAGATTGTAGTCTTGGGATGGGTAGACTGTCTGGGACCTACTGATAAAGCATCTCTGCAGCATAATCGCTGCTGTGTCTAAAATTGACTCTGCTGAAAAAGGACTACGCCCAGGGCTCTAGAGTGCAAGCATTTCACTTGAATATGCAAGTAAAAGTTCCCGTGTGTGAATGTGTAAAGAAATGGTGGCATCTGTGTGACTGAGTAAGGCCACCGTTGTAGAGAAAAAATATTGCCGTTACCTCATTTCCCCTAGGCTAATCTAAGTCCACAATATTGTCACAGCCACCAAAAATGATTGGTTGGACTATCGACATACAGATTTGACCTAACATCTGTATTTCTGCCCTTACTGTAGAGCAGAGAGCTCGACATAAGCCCTTATACCTGCTTGTCGAATGCTATCTTTACACCCTCCCAACCAGTTGAAAAAGACTTTCATTTGCCTGGTATGCCAGTAGGATTCACAAGCCCTCGTTTCAGAGGTATGCCACATTATTCTGTGCTGTTTAGTTCAGGAGGAAAAAAAAATCACTGTCGTGATATATATATATATATATATATTCAGTTGGGAAAATTTGATTTAAAATTGTGTCTCGCAGCAAGAAGGTCCTGGCTGCAAGCCCCAGGGTAGTCCAACCTTGGTGGGTCATCCTGGGTGGTCCTCTGTGTGGAGTTTGCATGTTCCCCGTGTCTGTGTGGGTTTCCTCTGGGGGCTGCGGTTTCCTCCCACAGTCCAAAGACATGTAAGTCAGGTGAATCGACCATACTAAATTGTCCCTAGGTGTGTGAGCGTGTGTGTGTGTGTGTGTGTGTGTGTGTGTGTGTGTGTGTGTGTGTGTGTGTGTGTGTGTGTGTGTGTGTGTGTGTGTGTGTGTCGGACCTGTGATGGCCCGGCAGCCTGTCCAGGGTGTCCCCGCCTGCCACCCAATGACTGCTGGAATAGGCTCCGGCATCCCTGAGAGCAGGACAAGCGGTTCAGATAATAGATGGATGGATGGACATTAAGTTGCTGTGCTGTCCATCTGTAAAACTTAAAAGCCGAGCCACCAGTCAATCAAATCACAGCAGTTGTGATGGGTTAGGCTAATTCAACTATTTCAACCCGGCACCGGACTAACAGCTGTTGACACTTTTTAGAAATGGTCAGTTTGTGAATGTCGAGCAAGGGGCATCGTTTCCTCCTCCTGCCTGCTGGTGAAAAGCAGCCTCCTCCTGCCCACTACTGCTGCAGTAACAGCTGTTGCAGTATCTCCTGGTGGTTGTGCTGCAGTAAGTACTGCTGCAACTGTCGCCGACATCCATTTCAGTCCGATACCTCACATCAGATTGTCAAGTAGGGACACAAGTATATATACTAACATTAAACAAGCACCGCATGAACAAACATGGTAAGCAAGCAGAAAAAAAAAACAAGGGGCATGTGTATGTGAGGACTAAAAATACATACAAAGGATCTAAGAGTCCAATGCCTCTCTGACACTTTTTTTTTTTTGGTGCCCTGATACCTTACTTTAGTTGTGAGCAGTGGCCTTTTCAAATATGTTATTGACAAGTATATGACTTGCTGTGAGCAATGAAATGGATTATCATTCATGGGGCCAACTCGGATGTGAACAAAATGGACCACTAGTGATATTTGTGATTGGTTGGTGACCGATGACCTTCCTGGACTTACCTCATTATTTGCAGGTGCAAAGTCATGTCAAAAATACCAACACTTTTTGGCTTCCCACTTTGTAGCAAGCACACCTTTTGTATGTTTACTCAACCATATTGGACTGTGCCATCAGCATGAGCCATGATTTCGATTAACCTGTGGACTAAATGGTTGCAGAAAGACAAGTAAATGGTGTACCGGTCTCATCTCTATCGGAAACATAAAGAGTTTTTCACCATGCAAACATCTGTAGATTGGCTCTTACCATTTTAAGCATCATTCAGAAATTGATGTCATGGAAGATGAGGATAATGACACGGCTGACCTGGTAGATACCAAGTGTGTTGTGAAATGCAGAGACCTTACTGAAGAAGAATTAGTTGTTGGTTTGAAAAATAACCTACGCTGACTCATATTAAAAATCCATGAAAAAGGGGTCTGCAATGGTGTAGCGGTCTAAACATCGGCTTTGTGTCAATGCAGTTGCCCACTGGGGACCGGGGTTTGCGCCCCGGTCTCGTCAGATCCGACTATGGCCGGACTCGGTGAAGCAGCAATAATTGGCAACGCTGTCTTCAGGAGGGGGGCGGAGTCGGCTTGTGTTCGTCACATGAATGCGTCTCTGTGTGTGTCAGAAAAAGCAGTGGTTTGGCCTGGAGTCACCTTGTCACGGAACTGGCGAGGCGTCTCCTTCGAGACTGCCGGCCGGAGAGGTGCAGTTGGCGAATGCATGCAGTACGAGAGTGAGTGTTTGAACTAAAATAGGGATCGATTGGCCACTAAATTGGGGGAAAATCAGAAATAAAATTGAAGAAAAAAAATCCATGAAAAACACACTGTGCCAGCAGTAGTGCAGAAGTGCTTTGTTGGAGATCTTTGGTCAATATGTGACACTTTTATGGCTCAAATCAAAGATGCCATTAAGTTTCACCTGTCAAAGAAGCAGGTAGACGTCAAAGATGATGATGAGCTAAAGGGTTTGTTAGTAATGTGCTCTTTGAAGAACACATTAGGAGCATCTGCTCTGAATGGATCTGGAAAAGTACTGTGCTAATGAGCTGGATATGGTACTGCCAGTTGGGGTACCCCTTAATAAGGAAGAAAGTGGAAAGGTCAGGTCATTTCAGGACATTTTCTACCAGGGTTACTGCAAAAGATCTCAAGGAATGAAGAGCTCTGGTCTGCCTTAAACAGAGACCAGTTATCTGTCAGTGATGACATTCTAGAAGGTTCTACAGGTGGTGAAATGTTCAGAACAAATCCACACATGACATTCTACAGTTTATGGCCACATTTCTACATGGATGAGCATGAAGTGGTCGATCCACTTGGTTCGAAATGAGGAAGACACAAAATAACCGCTTTGTACTGCACACGTGGAAATCTGGACCACTATGAAACTTCCAAGCTACAGGATATGTACTTGTCTATGCTGGTTCATCACCATTTCCTTAAAAACAACATTATGAACCTATGCAGAAGTACTCAGCCCCTCTTTGCTGATATTCAGACATTAGAAACTACAGGAGTTCTGTTGTCATGTGATGGAGAGAGTAAGCTGTGTAGAGGTACAATAGCATCTGTATCAGCCGACAACCTGTCGTCTCATGTTTTGGCTGGGCTCATTCGAACTGTTTCATCTGGAAGAATATGCATGGCAACTGTGAGTGACTTTAAGAGTAAGAAGAGGAAGAATTCACTATGAGAGATCTTGAAAACTACAGGCGTCGTCTTGGTGCTGTTGAGGAAGATCCAGATAACACATCAGTCTATGGGATCAACTCTGCCTGTTGCCTTTCAAAGCTGAAACATCTGCCCACTCCAGTAGTGTATCTGTTCCCACCAGACAGTATGCATGATTTCTATGAGGGAATCATACCGGTGGTCCTTAGTCTATCCATCTCATAATGGCTGAAGGACAGACATTTTACACTAAAATACATCAATTATGAGATGGAAAACTTATCTTATGGCAAACACAAAGGGTCATCAAAGCCTGTACCTCTCTCAGACAGAGCTCTCAAAAATGGTCCTTCGGGACGTAGTGCCATGGAAAACCATATACTTTTTGCGGTTACTGCCATGCATGATTGCAGACCAAGTTCCAGAAAATGAGTTTATTGCTGCTTTATGTACTTCTTTTTTGACAATACCAGTTTGTTTTTAATGTGCTCTATTTGCACAATTCCAACACTCAAATTTGAGAACACCTGATCAGTTTGGATGTGGTATGGACACAATAGCTAGAGAAGGAAATTAGGCATGAGAGTAGAGCCTGAACTTTTAAAACTGTGTATTGGCAAGAATAAGAGATCACATATGTCATGCATATGATACATAATTCTCTATTGTGACACCATATTCAGCCATAGCTAGTTCATACTGTTAATGGTTCTACGAAGTCCTGTTAAGGCCCTGCTCTGCCACCTTAGGCGGCTTTCAGAAGGGATGTGTAAACTCCAGCCCTCTTCCGTCAGGCCCATTCATTGTCATATGCGACAAAAAAGCATATGTGTGGCACCGAGTCCTAACCTCCCCGCTTATTTGGTTGCATAGCAACTGGCATCAGATGGGCAGAATCTGTACCCTGTCTCTGCACCATACCCAGCGACGAGGCTGGCGAATAAACACCACGTCCTATCTGAAAGGCCCTTCAGAGTCAGAGATTTAAACAACATAATTACACCAAAGAGACATGGAAGAGTCCTTCCATGTCTCTTTGGTGTAATTTTATCTATCATTGGCAGGCTTTTGAAAAATCTGTTTTTTTTCCCCCCTTTTCCCTCCAGTTGTATCCGGCCAATTACCGTAATCTTCCAAGTGGTCCCGGTCGCTGCTCCACCCGCTCTGCCAATCTGGGGAGGGCTGCAGACTACCACATGCCTCCCCCTATACATGTGGAGTTGCCAGCCACTTCTTTTCATCTGACAATGAGGAGTTTCGCCAGGGGGACGTAGCACGTGGGAGGATCACGCTATTCCCCCCAGTTCCGCCTCCCCCCCCGGAACAAGTGCCCCGACCCACCAGAGAAGGCGCTAAAGAAGCAACCAGGACAATTACCCACATCTGCCTTCCCACCCGCAGATACGGCCAATTGTGTCTGTAGGGCCACCCGACCAAGCCAGAGGTAACACGGGGATTCGAACCAGCAATCCCCAGATTGGTAGGCAACGGAATAGACCACTACACTACCCAGATGCACCAAAAAAATCAGTTTTATGAAAGGTAGTATTGTGATACTGGGGATAGGTGGGCTTGGAGAAGGTACTGAATCTCAGGTGGGAGGGTAGGAAAACTGGGTTGAGTTCAAATTTTTGACAACATGTTGCCCATTTCGGGCAGCACGGTGGCGCAGTGGTTAGCGCGGTCGCCTCACAGCAAGAAGGTTCTGGGTTCGAGCCCCGGGGTTGTTGAACCTTGGGGGTCATCCCGGGTCGTCCTGTGTGGAGTTTGCATGTTCTCCCCGTGTCTTTGTGGGTTTCCTCTGGGTGCTCCGATTTCCTCCCACAGTCCAAAGACATGTAGGCCAGGTGAATCGGCCACATTAAGTTGTCCCTAGGTGTGTGTGTGCGTGTGTGTGTGTGTGTGTGTGTGTGTTTGTGTGTATATGTCGGCCCTGTGTGATAGCCTGGTGGCCTGTCTAGGGTGTCCCCCACCTGCTGCCCAATGACTGCTGGGATAGGCTCCAGCATCCCCACGCCCCTGAGAGCAGGATAAGCGGTTCAGATAATGGATGGAAGGATGGAAAGTGCTACTTAAAGGTTGAAGTAATTTCACAAGTTTTTATGTTTTTGTGCGAAATCACCAGTCAAATATCTGAAGTGCACTGATTTTTTTTACGAGGAACAACTAATTTATCGACTTCCTCGTCAACATGGAGAAAACGGGACACATTATTTAGGTAACAGTTTGGGCTAGAATCAGCTTTTAGCTTCTTTTCTATTTAAGTATGATTGGAATTAGATAATCAGGGCAAGTTGTTTTATGGCCACTGTCTTTAGATTAGATTATTAGCATGCATGTAAATCGGTGTATAAACTCTCCATTGAAATGTTTGATTCTGACCTTGAATACCTGGCCTCAGGGGTGGCTGGGCTTCCAGCAGCTGCTGCAGTGTCTTTAAGCCTTTTTCTCCCATGCTGCTCTTCATCTTCTGACTTCAACTCTCTCTTCTCTTTCAGTCAAATCTAGAATGCCCCCCCCCCCAAATCAATCTTTCCTGCCTCCATTTGTCTCTCTTTCTGAATATTGCAGCCCTCCCACAGGGTCGGCATCCCTCTGCGTACAACATTATCTCATTCGCTCTACTGTTGTAATTGGTGCCATGTCAATGAAATCTGCATGAATTGAAATTTAATTTACATTAATTATTAAATAGTTCGTAAATTAATAACAAAATGAATTAAGTAGTAAATTAATTAGTAAAAATAAATGTACTACTCTTTCACATCAATTTCCCTTTCAGCCCATCACCTAATTAAACTACGAAAACAACTAGGCTTTTTGTGTCTCAGTCAGAGCTACCCACTGACCTATATATTGTGTAGACGCAGTCAAGGCGTTCACCGCCTGGCATTTTCCTGACGCAAGCCGCTCCAACTACGCTCCTCCCATTTGGGCATTGTGTTATATAAGCGGCCATATGTAGGATTCTGGGAGGGGCAGCACAATATTCAAGCATACTTTTGTCCCCAATCCTGATGACACTGGGGGGCGGTGTATGACTCCGTCCATTCATTGGTTTGTTTGTTTGTCACACTGTAGTACTTTGAGTCCACCACAGGGTGTGGGTCTATTAAAAAAGCATTAGCAAATATAGAGAGTTAAGCAACAAAACAAATGGGTCAGCTAGGCCATCGTGTTTGTCACATTACACGGGCAGACAGTTTATATTGCTTTGCTAAACTATTGTGGATGCTGGTCAATGCGTTATGGCTGTGCCCCGCCCGCGATACATCGACCAACACCCACAGTTAGTGCTGATGATGTTGCCTTGTTATCACTGCATGTTTTATGAAAGGCTGCATGCAAGGCACCACCTGGTCAGGTGGAGTATTCAGAGAGTTCTGCTGAGTCTTTATCAGGGGCGCAACGAGGGGAGGTGTAGAGGGTGCAATGCACACAGGCGCCTCATCAGCAGGGGCGCCAAAAGTGCAGTGTCCAGTAAACAATTTCTGGTTATAGGCCTATTTGTTTTTTTAAAGTTTAATATTTCTAAATATTATTACTTAGATGAGAATTTTGGATTAGAATGTATAGTTACATGTTATAAATTTATTTATTTATTTGGCGCCCCCGCTGATGCGGCGCCTGTATGCATTGCACCCTCTGCACACCCCCCCCCACCCCCATTGCGTCCCTGGTCTTGATGATCAAATTTCAATGTTCAATGCAAAGAAGGTTGAATCAGTTCATCTGGATACGATGTTTATTGACAGATACGTTTCATCACTCATCTATAAGTGACTTCTTCAGTCTAAACTGACCGCAGGTATCCCGGGTGGTTAATTATAGATGAGTGATGAAACGTATCTGTCAATAAACATTGTATACAGAGGAACCGATTCAACCTTCTTTGATTTTCTTACCTGGATTATTGAGCATGCATCAAGACAATGTTCAATGCAATTTACACATTAGAGAGAGATTTGACTGCGTGTGTTTTCATGGCTCGGAGCCACTCAATGTTCCTTATTTTCTATCATGCTTTGCAAAATGCATATAATGAGACCACCCATAATGAGACATTCGTTCAACTTGTGACAGCCCAAATGTGTCCTGTCCAGTTTTCCCTAGTTACTCATTTTTAATTTTCCAGTTGGGTTTTAGTTTATTCAAGTTCTGCTGTTTAGTTTGTTGGTTGTCAGAGCGTGCCATCACGTGTCCTTGTGTGATCCTGATACCCTCTCGTTTCCTACCATCAGACCTTTGTTTTCCACCTGTTACTGCGACTGCATTTGAGTCCTCAATTGCTGCACCCTCAGTGACCAAAAAAAATGAATGGGCACCAATACATATCAAATGCACACATTCCTGAATAATATCACATATTTTACATTTAATCGATCATGGCAGACATGAAAGGCCACTAAGCTTCAGTTTATAAAATGTGCTCTACAAAGATGTATTAATTATGTTTTTGGAAAAAAAAAACAACTAAAAATTGGTTGGGTGTAGGCGGCACGATGGTGCAGCGGTTAGCGCGGTCGCCTCACAGCAGGAAGGTCCTGGGTTCAAGCCCCGGGGTAGTCCAACCTTGAGGGTCATCCCAGGTCATCCTCTGTGTGGAGTTTGCATGTTCTCATCGTGTCTGTGTGGGTTTCCTCCGGGGGCTCCAGTTTCCTCCCACAGTCCAAAGACATGTAGGTCAGGTGAATCAGCCGCACAAAATTGTCCCTAGGTATGAATGTCTGTGTGTGTGTGTGTGTGTGTGTGTGTGTGTGTGTGTGTGTGTGTGTGTGTGTGTGTGTGTGTGTGTGATGGTCTGGCGGCCTGTCCAGGGTGTCTCCTCACCTGCCGCCCAGTGACTGCTGGGATAGGCTCCAGCATCCTGCGACCCTGAGAGCAAGATAAGGGGTTCGGATGATAGATGGATGGATGGATGGATGGATGGATGGATGGATGGATGGGTGTATGAAGATGTGAGGGAGAGCCATAGTCTCGGCAGTATTTTCTCCGTCCAAAATCCAGGGGATCTAGCAACACACGATTTCCTTGCGTGACTAACTGAACACCATACACTAGAACCTGTCCCGGAAGATTGAGGTTGATGTTGGGGTGTCTTATGGCTGCTCCGGAGAGCCCTCTGACTTGATCATTACACGCGTCACCCAGATGTTACAATGCTACGATTTCATTTAGCAGATGCTTTTATCCAAAGCGACATACATCTGAGAGTTAATACAACACAAGCAAGAATCTAGTCAGGAGGCGACAACACAAGTGCCGAAAAACCAGGTTCAGGTCCAACAGGACATATATAGGTGTCAACAGGCAGAGCACAAAGTCAATGCATAGGGTGCAGAGAAGTGAATTATCTTTTTTTTATATATATATTAATACCATCAGGTGTGGAGGTGTTTGAGAAAGAGCTGGGTCTTTAGCTTTTTCTTAAAGATGGGGAGGGACTCAGCGGATCGAATGGAGTTTGGCAACTCGTTCCACCCCCGGGGAACTACAGAAGAGAAGAGTCTGGCTGGTGACTCAGGGCCCCGTTGTGGCAGAAGTGCCAGGCGTCTTTCATTGGCAGAGCGTAGTGAGCGGGACTGGGTGTAGACCAGAATGAGGGACTTCAGGTAGGCGGGAGCCGTTTTAGTTGCTGTTTTGAAAGCGAGCATTGAGGTTTTGAATTTGATGCGGGCAGCAACTGGGAGCCAATGGAGGGATATGGCCAGCAGAGTGACATGGGCTGTTTTGGGTTGGTTGAAGACCAGACGCGCCGTCGTGTTCTGGGTCACGTGCAGAGGTTTGAAAGTGCATGCAGGGAGACCTGCCAGTAAGGAGTTGCAGGAGTCCATGTGTGATATTAACAAGAGCCTGTACCAAGAGTTGTGCTGCATGCTCAGACAGGAAGGGTCAAGTTTGCCTGATGCTGTATAGGTGTGACCTTTGTTGACCTTGGCTAGATTCCTGGCCTCCCTCCACAACTGCTGCTCAACAATGCAGAAGAATATTATCTTCTGTGTTGAGTAGGCAGATAGTCATGGTTGTCCTTTATTCCTCTCACCAGTTCCAGACTTTACTTTTTTCGGAGTCATGTCCTTCAGCATCGTCTCTCGAAGCGAAGACAAAACATAACATGAGAAGATTAATTTGCTGCCAGGTTAGCATGGTAATGTTATAATGTCATGAACATTATTTGTAAGATCATTTGTTCAAGTACCCATGTAACTATGACAGTGTTTCTATCTAACAAGACACACAACAGTGAAAAATCTCACTGTATCTAGCATTTTTACTAATTGTGTGATAGTTGGACTAATTGTTCATGCATGTTGTAATCATCTCTCAGGATATAAAACGTGCAAAAATGTTAAGCTTCTTGTAGCGGTTCCAACATTAGCTTCGTCATCATGTATGAAGCTCAGCTCATCTTCATAGGGCAACACAATACTTTTTTTTTTGATTCCCCCCCCCTCTTTTTTTTCTCCCCAGTTCTACTTGACCAATTACCCCACTCTCCGAGCCAACCCGGTTGCTGTTCCACCCCCTCTGCCAATCCTGGGAGGGCTGCAGACTACCACATGCCTCCTCCAGTACATGTGGAGTCGCCAGCTGCTTCTTTTCACCTGACAGGAAGGAGTTTCGCCAGGGGGGGCGTAGCGCGTGGGAGGATCATGCTGTTCCCCCCAGTTCCCCCTACCCCCGAACAGGTGTCCCGACCGACCATAGGAGGCGCTAGTGCAGCGACCAGGACATATACCCACTACGCATATCAATAGCTCTGACAACGACTCCTAGAGGATAAATTCTGAGTCTCATCACCAGCCAGTCAGACTAGCTTGGTCTAGTCAGAAAGGCACGAACTGAGGAAGCCTCTTGGATGAGAGGCGAAACGTCTTCACGGATATATACCAAGTCCAGTTGCACTTGATTCAACTCCTTTGGATATGTCTGTAGGGATGCCTGACCAAGCTGGAGGTAACACTGGGATTCGAACCTGCAATTCCGTGTTGGTAGGCAACGGAATAGACTGCTACGCTACCCTGACACCCGGCAACACAATTCAATGATTATATGGATCCAATTTGAATTTGTTGATGGCTTGTTCGTTCACACTACTGAATTAGCTCCCACAGACATAGTGAGTTATTCTGCCATAGCTGGCCATGCAGCAAAGCACATGGAAAGACAGCACTTACTGAATTAAATTATTACTTTTAGAAACAACTGGATTTCACAAAATTATGTTCTTTTTCTGTGAAATTTAAGTGCATGGAAGACAAAAGTTGGCAGTTGCTATGTTAATTTTTGCATTCCTTTTGTTTTTTCCCCCACTGATGTCAGGACAGCGGAGTCGCTGCCCATCTTTCAACGCAGGTTGAAAACACACCTCTTCAAGAACTACTACCCTGTTACTTGTTCTTGGCACTTATTGTATTCACTCATTTAAAAAGAAAATATTCTCTTTCTTACGCTTTTACTTTAGCACTGGTTTTGCTTTCAGACGCTTGTTTAGATGCACTTATGACCTCTGATGACTAGTAGTTCTCCTGATTTCCTACGTTAAATGCACTTATTGTAAGTTGCTTTGGATAAAAGCGTCGGCTAAATGACTGTAATGTAATGTAAATGCATCAATAGGTTGATGAGGAGCTGCAGATTAATATGTTGCCTGTCTAGGAATGACTGTACAAGCCATCCCTCTGAGATGTATATCTTTAATCCTCAGTGTAGTAGTGGCCAAGTTTTGCAAACTCCCTCTCATACAGCATGTTGTTACTTTTATCTACCATAAAGCTGGTTTGCGTTTTTTTTTTTCAGTTTGAATATGATGGATACAGAAACTGGATTTGTAGGTTGTTGATCATTTGTGAACGTTAACGATACAGATCAGATTCGGACTCCCAGAACAAGAAAATGGCGAAATGTCTGTAACGGGACAGAGACGATACATAGGGGACTGCATTACAAACGGCCTGATAAACGCCCAGAAGTCACCTGGCATTGTTGCATTCATTAGGCTGGATTTGAGTTTTGCTATATTCCTTAGACCAGATCTGAGGCACCTTTTCATAGTGAGGTTTGAAAGGGTTTGTCATTATTCGAGAGGGCAGGGAAGAGGTGTCTTTTGCAGCCAACCAATCTTATAGAAACTACCTCATATCCCTTTTGGATTTCTGCCCAAGACAAGCTGCACTGGCAACTCTTTTGTCATTTTGTTCATGAACTGTTCACGGCCCAGGTGGTACCCAAAACACAGTGCTCCCCTCCATCCATTTGAACAGCTGCATTGCATATTCATGTTGGTCAGAAGCTCGACCTGTCTCTGAGCTTCTAGGATTGTCCCCATGTGCTTCATATGCTGCCATCTTTTTGTACAGATGATATGATCTAGCTAAGCAGCAGTGTAAGAGACACAGTGACCCAGTGTCCCATCCACAAGGCATTTAGTTGTGGCTTTGGGCTCCAACCAGCCCAATTAAATCAAGATGCAATGGCAGAGCCCGTAAGGAGTGGGGGAGGCCTTGAACTCTAGCAAGCGAATCTGTCAGTTGCCCTTGGTCAAATTCACTTACAGATCCAGCGGTTCACCAACAATGGGTACTGTATAGGCATTGAATATTGACACTGCGTTCACCCTGGGGTGGTCCACACAGAACCATGCAGCATACTGCCATGATCCTTGAGAACAAGCACAACGAAATTATACGAGATGCTGTGGAGCTCTATGAATATTCCCATTATCATCGTCACGCATTATATTATACCTGAAAAACTTGTTTGCGTTCAGACAATCAATAAACATGGGTTATTACCACTGGAGAGGAATTTTATTATAATGGTATGCAAGATTTATGTTAGCGCTCAGCAAGCTCATTATCAGCATCCCTCACTCATTGTGTGGCTGCAAACAGCCCTGACCGCTTTACAAGTAAAACTTGGAGCTTTAAGTGAGAAGCAATGAATTAGATAATGAAGTAATAATACAGTACTTAATCTTAATCTCCGAGTGTTTTGGATGTGTGCGTCTAAAAACTACCTATACACGTCCAAGTGCAAATGATCTTATCTAATTGGACCTAGTGAAAGGAGTTTGACTTAAAGGTCTAAGATGTACTGGATTTCATATTTATTGGTGCTTGGACCCCTGATATACCTCTGAACTATGGCCTACTGGCCCATCAAGGTCCATGCAAATTCTCCTGAATATGGCCTAGATTGCAAGGGGTGGGTGCAGAGGTGTTTTCGAAAACACTAGGAAGATTGACAGTGATATTTGCAAAATGAGGCACACTACACACATCTTCATTAATGCCTGGCCACAGTACAGGGTTACGGTTTTTATTTTTTTTATTATTCACATTATTATCATCGGCTAACTTAATTTTTTTTTCTATAAAAATCTACATCTTTAACGGTCCCAAAGTGTCTCAATATTTGTGGTGTGAAAACAACTGACTTCACCTTTGCTCAGGAAACACATATGAAATATGTCAATATCCATAAACTCTAAACACTTCTGATTTTTAGCCAAGTGTTGTGCCTCTAACAAGACATCAGGTGTTCTAACGTTGCCCAAAAGGACGTTTTAATTCACATTACACTGCACACAGGGAAGGACACTAATGGAAGAGTTTGCCATGTTTGTGTGATAATGAGTACGGCCTTGTTTCTCTCTACTCCAAGTGACTTTAATCCCGCAATTTTTTTGTGTACGTTAAATTAGACGCTACTCAGATTTGGGGGACTCCATTCTATTGATGTGTGGTGATTTTAATGGTTGGATTAAAGCATGCCCTAACCCCACTGACTCAAGATCAGTTTCCGGCATAACGACCCTTACTTGGATCTGGAGTCCTGTCGTTTCAAGGCTGCAAAACTTCTAGGAAAGCCGTTATGCAAAGTGAGCATTACAAAATCCAAATCCGATGCAATGGTGTTTAAATTCACAATAAATTGTCCTGAAGTGTATAATTTCCATGAAAATATGCGTGAAAAAATTCAAGCCTTCCCTGCAGATGTCCAATTCGGGTCAAATGTACAAGCACAAAGTACCTGCAGTGAAGCACTGTTTGCTGCCCACAGGATGTCTGTATGAAAGTATGAAAGCAGGAGCAAATTTTGCTGTAACTTTTTTTTTACATTGCATTATCTTTTAATGTGTATTACACTCACGTTAGTTTCAAAAAGCTATTCATTAATGTTTGTCTATTCATTCCCTGTTTTGCAAAGTTTAGCCTAAACACAGTTGGACTAATCAACAGACCCCCTCCCCCGGACTTATCAACAAGCTCCATGCCCCCCCAGCCCCCCACTGACAGCCACTCTCCCACATACACAGTACACACATGTAAACATTGCAATCTGTATATGAAGTTGTACTTTACTTTTTGCTGTTAGCATTTTTTAGATCTGTTTATATACATATATATATATATATATATACATATATATATATATACACGTATATAACAACAACAACTTGGTTTCTATAGTGCCTTTCAATGAGCCCAAGGATGCTTCACACTAGATAAGAAAAAAAAAAGATTAAAACAGAGATCAAAAGACTACAGACCATTGGCCTTAGTAAAAAGATAGGCTTTCAGTAGTCTTTTAAAATGGTCCAAAGAAGCAGCGTTGTGGATCTCTGCTGGAATAGAGTTCCAAAGGATGGGGGCTGCCACACTATAAAGGCTCTATCCGCAAAAGTCCGCAGGCTGGTGTGGGGGATGGAAAGCAGGCCTGTGTCTGCGGACTGCAGATTCCGGGATGGAGTAGAGGGGTTGGGGAGGTCCGATAGGTACTGGGGGGGGGGGGCATGGGCATAGTTGGATTTATAGGTAAGGAGGAGGATTTTGTAAGAAAATGCAGGATTTGACCGGGAGCCAGTGAAGGTAGACAAGGGTGGGAGTGATGTGTTGCCAGGGCTTAGTGTGTGTGTGTGTGTGTGTGTGTGTGTGTGTGTGTGTGTGTGTGTGTGTGTGTATTCATATGCATATATCACATATTTCTTGCACTCTTAATTTTCTTTATGCATGCTCAATAATCCAGGTAAGGAAATCACAGACAGTTGAATCAGTTCATCTGGACACAACATTTCTTGAGAGAAAGGTTTCATCACTCATCTAAGCGACCTCTTCAGTCTCAACTGACTGCAGGTATTCCCACCCACAGTGGCATAACAACCGACACCAATGATCGGTTTCATATGCAAATTGCTGTGACCATTAACTAGAGTTACAATGGCCATGTGTACTATTCACTAAGGAGCCAGAAATAGTTGCAATCACAGCATTGTGAGATGGCCACAGATGTAATCTTAACCCCCCCCCCCCCCTTGGTTCAGTGCTGGTCGTTCCTACTTCACATAGGTGGCCCCTTTGACTCCCCGTTCAAACCAGCATTCCTCCCTATCAAGGATGTGCACATCCTCATCCTTGAAAGAGTGGCCACTGGCCTGTAGATGGGTGTAGACTGCAGCCACAACTCCACAGGACTCTTCCCCCCCTGATTCTGGAGATGTATAGGTCCTGAATAGAACAGAGTAGAATAGAATACTCTTTATTAGTCGTTTTGTACATACATACAAATTAAGTTTACTCTACATTTAATCCATTCTAGCTGTATAGCTGGGAGCATTGGGCAGTCGCCGTGCAGCACCCGCGGACCAACTCCAGTTATTTCTTCTTGGTCAGGGGCACAGACAGGAGTATTAACCCTAACATACATGTCTTTTTGAATGAAGGGCAGGTTGGCACCAATGATTTTCTCTGCAGTCTTAACTATCCGATCTTAACTATCTGTTGCAGTCTGTCCCTGTCCTGTTTGGTGGCCGATCCAAATTTCATACCCAGTTTCCAAGTCATACCCAATTTTCCCTCGGGGATGAATAAATTATTCTGATTCTGATTCTGATCCAAACTAGACAGTGATGGATGTGCAGAGAACAGTCTGGATTATTGCAGAGTAGAACTGAATCAGCAGTTCCTGAGACAGGTTGAACTTCCTGAGCTGGCGGACAAAGTACATCCTCTGCTTGTTCTTTTTGATGATTGTGTCTATGTTGGATGCCCACCTTAGGTCCTCGGAGATTGTGGGACCCAGAAATCTTTAGATTTTCACTGCAGACGCCATGCCATTGAGAATGGAATGGTGAGAGGGGCAGTGTTGAGGGGCTTCTCCATAAGTCCACTGTCATTTCCACAGTTTTGAGCATGTTCAGCTCCAGGTTGTTATGGCAGCACCAGAGGGCCAGTTGTTCAACTTCCCATATATGCAGACTTGTAATCATCCTGGATAAGGCCAGTGATGGTTGTGTCGTCCGCAAACTTCAGGAGTTTAACATACAGGTCTCCTGAGATGCAGTCATTTGTGTAGAGGGAGAAGAGTAGAGGGGAGTGCACACATCCCTGGGGTGCGCCAGTGTTGATTGTCTGGGTGCTGGGTGTGATTTTCCCCAGCCTTACCAGCTGCCTCCTGTCTGTTAGGAAGTTTTTAATCCACTGGCAGATGGGGGCTGATACAGTGAGCCGGATGAGTTTGGAGTGGAGGATATCTGGGATGATGGTGTTGAACGCTGAGCTGAAGTCCACAAACAAGACCAAAGCATTAGTCCCCGGGGAGTCGAGGTGTTGGGAAGA